>NC_056725.1:1505041188-1505338688 GCF_019279795.1 Protopterus annectens
GTAGCATTATATTGTCCCATACTTCATACATACTAATAAAAGATTTTGACTAAGAATACGTTCTTACAATAGGCAAAAGTGTACTTTTTAAATAATCTTACCTTTCAAACGTATTTGTAGCACAGAAGACTAAGAATGTACAGCTGCCTTTTCTTTTGCTTGTGGAAAACTATCTGCAGTTGTTTTCAGAACCACCAGAACAACTCATTTATATGCAGCCTTCTATTTTGCACTGACAACACTCACTGTTCTTTTTGTTCCTTTTGTTCCATGTTGAATAAGTCATCATTCTCCAGTGTTTCCATCATCTGACAATGAAATTGCATTCTCATGTTTAGGTTCTTCTTGGTTCATCATTTTTTTCATCACCTATTGGTAAAAATCATTGTTCAGAGTAGGAACAAAAACTAGGTCTTTTCCTGCAGCCTGTCTTACGGTGCTATTTTTCTGTCTCTCCATCTTGTAACCACCCAACATCTCACTGAAAGTGATACAAAATGGAGACAGTAGGGAAGTTTCCTAATGCCCTGGCCAAATTTCCCATTATAGCATAAATACCACCTCAGGAATCCATTAGAATAGGCCACTAGTCTATTGGGACTATCTTGGTCAAAATAATGTAAATGAATAAAATGTCTTGTTTTTCTACATAACAAGCATCTGTAACTTAAGCATTTGATGAATAATGAAATATTTTAGGCATTTGGGACAGGATTAATAGAAATTTTCTCCCACTGCAAGTTAGGCACATAACATGATGGGACCGAAATTTCAATATAGAGTGTTGGTAAAGCCGTACTGACAAGCACCTCCTTAGAAGCTCAGTTCTGTATCTCTGAATAAAACTCTGTACTGTTACATCTGACTGTTATAGTATTCTCCCTACCAGCCCATGCATTGCATTAACAAAAAAAAAAAATATATATATATATATATATATATATATATATATATATATATATATATATATATATATATATACACATACACACACACACATATACATCTGCTCATCAACGAAAAAGCCCCCCCAGACTCATGGAGACACTCATGCACACACCCACACACATGAATCGATTTGCACATGCCCACACAACCACACACACAACAATTTACAATCCCTTACTTGACCATACTGTGACCATCCAAACAGACACACATATGCACATGGATTCAGACTCAAAATCTGATACTTAACCCCCCTAGTGTGACCACCCAGGAACACACACACACACATCACACACACACACACACACACACACACACACACACACACACGCGCACAGGGTAGGTATTTCTCTCTGAGGGTCTCCTTCTCTGGAACAGACTTCCTGTCCATGTAAAGCAGGGATCTTTCCTGCATTTATTCAAGCACAACCTGGGTCAGTGGATAAAGAACTGCAAATATACCTCTAGTCTGACACCCATGTCTCTGTTACAGTGATGATGTTTGTAATTGTTTGTCTACCTAAGAATATACACACTCTACAAAACTTTTGTAAACCAGAACTATCAATTCTATTTTGGAGATCTTAGCTAGGCTTATAAAAGCCACTGCATCACTAACCTAGTTTTCTCTAATGATACTATGTTACTAGTATGCAAATTAGAGACATCAGAGCAAACTGTTGCATAGAAATGAGTAAAATGTCAGCATGATGTACCACTTATAAAAACATTTCAATAGACATGACCTTATTGAAGAGGGAGAATGCTTTACAGTGGAAAACAAAAAGGAAAATCGGCACCATTTTAATTTCTTTCCAACAACCTTTCCCCATTTTGTTATTTTTTCTACACATAGATTAGCATCTTCAGTGTGTTAGCTCTCTGTCACACACACCTACAGCTGCACACACATATGTCCCTACACACACCTACAGCCCCCCTACACACACACAGACACACACACACACACACACACACACACACACACACACACACACACACACACACACACACACACACGCATAGTCACACGCACAGTCACATGCACACCACATATGGAGTCTGTATTAGTCCCACTCGCACATCACCTTACCCAAGACTGCACTACTTCAGCTGTGTACCCCAACATAAAGCAACACCTTGTTGCCATATGATGTTTCCTCGTTAACCATTAAAATAACTGAATGTTTAAACAAAGTAATATATTCCTCTTGCTTTTATCTAGTTGTTATTGTTCAATATAAGAAATCACAGGACAGGGTTTATCAAACAATCAAACCCATGCTGTTGTATGCTACTTTTCAAATATCACCTTCTTTTACAAGCAATTACTGTGGCATAAATAATATACTCATGGCAGAATAAATGCATTTTTAGATATTGTATTTTATTATAATCATAGAATAGCATCTGTCAAGCAATCAAGACCATGTTCTATGTTGCTTCTCATGACAATATTTAGGGGGATTACCAAGATAGAACTGATGCAGCCAATACATTTTGTTTTTTTCCAGCCATCTCAATAACAACTGTGATTGTGTAAAATAAAGAGAAACATACCCTGTGCTAATATATGAATATTAAGTATCACTGTTGGTTATAAGGCAATAATGCTTGACAAAGACTCAAATACATAATGCTAAACCTCCTTTCCCCACAATCTTTTTTTTTCAGACTCACAGTTCCAGCTGAAATAATGCAACCCACAGATAAAATTTTATACAGTACTGTAACATAAACCTGCTATCTGTGCATCAAATAATTTTTGTAATTATGTAAAATAAAATGAAGCCTTGTGCTTATATATATATATATATATATATATATATATATATATATATATATATATATAAGCAAGAAATCTGTACAAAGCCATAAATAAAAGTGGGACAAAGGCCCAAAAAAGGGACAAATTTTAAATATTGCACTTACAATCTTAGAAAGTTGACAGAATAACAAGTTTTGTATTAGCATGAATTTTCTGAAGGGTATGAAGTCTGAAACCCAAATGTCTAGCATTATTTTCTAACTTCGGTCTTTAATGACTTGCCACTCATTTTCCAAAAAAACACACTTTTATGAAAAACTTGCCAAAAAATATGAGGCAAAAATCTGTACAGTTGAGAGATATGTTAATATCTATTATGTCTGACTATGTGATATCAGACAATAGTCCTCTTAAAGAAACACAAACTGCACAAGTTTTCCCACTAGTCACCTTATATTAGCTCTGTTGAAATAATACTGCCTTCATATGTTAAGTAGATCTCTGCATGAATTATTGTTAACTTTATATGCATGGTAGAACTTCATTACTTAACATCTGGAGGCTGCATTAATTAATTTGTGTGCAGGCAACATGACTAAAGTTATATTAAGATCAGAGGATCATAGGAAGTGTAAGGCAATTGACTCACAAGACTATTTTCACTTTGACAATGCACAATGCCATGCTGTATCCTTCCTTGTTAAGAGGGAAAGCAGTTTTTTTTTCTCATAGTAAATTTGGCAGTATCCATAAAATCATCCAGGTTTTATTTGAAGGATGCCAAGGTGTCACTTTGTTTAACTTCAAGGGGAAGTCTATTCCAGATGTAGGACAGGCATTTGGTGATACATTTGTCTATCCAGCATGTCTTTTTAATGTGGTGATGGAGATCCAGATCCCTAGTCCTGACATTAGTTCAGCTATCTGACTTGTGAAGATATAGGAGGTCATGGAGGGTGGGTTCATAATGGTATGGAAACAAAGGCCTAGATCCCTCCACAAGAGTTTATAACAAATTTACCAAAGAGATAACATTAGCTCGGTGACTTTAGTCCAACAATATTCTTAGCTAGGAGCCTCCAAAGTCCCTTAAGTTGTTTAATAGGTCTCGAAAGACACATGCAAAAGTGAGACTTATACTCAGGAATTAGTCAAATTAGGGCTGCATACAGAGGGATGATAACTTATTTGACCAGGATGATATGTCTTTAGATATTGTTCAGGCTAAATATAATACTTTTCTGAGTGGTCTTGCTACGCGGTGGCCAAACTATCAGCTCAGGTTTCAAGATCTATGTTGAGGGAAAAAGTTGTTTACCAAATGTGACAATGCTACACTTTAACATTTAATTTTAGTCATTTTTCTGTTCATCAGATGTTTATGAGGGTATGTTCCTATTGCAATCAAAGAATATCAAAGGGGAATTTGACAGTTATGCCCTGTTTGATGTCATCTGCAAACTTGGTTAACCAAAGATACTAATTCCTGGTTTGTAGATCATAGAACTGGACAAAACAGAAGTGGTTCCAGTAGTGAGCCTTGGGGCACACCAGTAGTTATCTTCATATTTTCTGAGGAGGTACTGCCACTTTAACTATGTGGGTTTTATCTTCACCTCACTACATATGCATCGACTTTTAATGCACTTAGCTTACTAATGAAGTCAGCATGGGGTAGAAGGGTGGGTGATTTGGCCAAAGCCAACTAAACTGTCTGAACAAATTAATTACTACCTGGTCTGTGAATTAATCACTACCTGCAGCCTGTGTGACTTTCCTGAAGAAGTTAACTAAGTCAAGTTAGTTAGCTGGATCCCTTTTTGACAAAGTCATCTGATGTACTTTAACAAAGCACAACAAGACAGTCATCTTCCTTGATTGCCAAATAGTCAAGACCATGTTACTGTGTGTTGCTTCCACATTCAACAGTGCACCTAATTATCTTGGGGATTCTGAAAGGCATAACACATTGTTAAGAACGTGTTGGTTATTGCAGTGTGTTATGTCTGAGCAATTAAAATGTACCGCAGCTACAGATATGAAGTAACTGATCTATAGCAGGGACACTCTCAGTGTGCTCATGGTAGCTACTCAATAGCCAAATAAATGAACGAGTAAGCAAATAAGGGAAAATCAATTACAGCAAGAGCTAAGAAATCAGTACTGCTATCACCATATGGTGATATTATATGGGTTGGGAGGGTGGCCTAATGGTTAAGGTGTTTGCCTTACAAACACAAAGTGCAGGGTTTGAGTCTCACAAGGGATAAATGGCTAGGCTTAAAATGGCTCGCAAGGGCAGTTAGCTTAGTACTAACCTATGAACCTATAAACCAAGCATCATAGAAAATGATCTGCAGCATGGTTTACTTAAGAAAAGAAAACTTCTAACTGACCTTGCTTAAAGACTATGAAGGCAGGGAACAGAATAATATCCCTCACCACACCAAATGCAGTGTTAAAACAGGATAGAAGCAAAGCATTTTAGAGAGGATCACACATGTGTACAGCTTGTATAGTTCTGGGACATGAAAAAAATGGTGTCATTTGTGATGGGTATGTGTCTCCGATATCACATTTTAAGTGAATACTACATAAAGAATCAAAGTGCTATGATATCATTGTACACTATGGTATTTGATAGTCTTGACAGATGTTTTTTCTGCCATTAGGTGCATTGAGAAAAATGGGAATAAGTAGCAGTATAAAAAATTACATGACTAATTAGCATAATAATGTAGAAGATCTCCAAGGGATATTACAGAATTCTTCGATGAAGATAAAAACCAGTATACAAGAAATGCAGATTCCAAATAAGGATAACTGATCAAGTGACTGTCAGTTAAGCAACTGCCAGGCTAAGTATGATCTACTTTAGAGACAATTTAATCCAAAGGTAACATTTATTCACTTTTGTATGTCAATGACTTTGATCTAAAATGTGCTGTATGAAAGATGATGACTGAATCTAGGTGAAGCACTTTCCATGAGGTAGGCACAGTTAAACTTCAAAAATAAAACCTATATCTCTTGAAAATATGACAGTTTTCAAGATGATAGAAACAGGATGAAATTAAGCAAATGCTGGTCTTGTGGCAACCTGGAAAGAGACCAGTTATGCTATGACAAGATCCTGAATAATGCAGAGATGGGTACATTTAATGCAGACATGAAGGATGTCCCATTGTTGTGTTGTTGTCATTGGTCTGCTATGATAACCATATTAAGCAAGTATGTGTAACTACTCTTTCTGCTTTCTCATACATGGTATCTACCAAGGAGCAATGATTTTTTTTTTTTCAGGCAGAAGTGAGTCTGTATATTTAAGCATGAATTAGAATGCACAAGTAAATGATGTCCTGATTGAACAGGCTTTGTGTAGAGGTCATGCAAGAGATTATCCACACGTTGAAACTTGTTCTGCATTGTCCATATTCATTATCTTGTTTCAGACATAGTCAAGGAGAAATCCTAATCACTTGAGTTGATAGTAGTAAAAAATCACAATACAGAAATGATGCAGTTCTTCTTATCATATAACAAGTATTTTACAATACACAAGACTTCAAGATTTTAGAGTACATGAACTTTTGCCCTGAAACTAAACACCAATGGGAGAGCTATCCATGGCAGATAAATATATCAGGCACAGATCTTTGGAATGCATAGCCAAAATAAAAAAAAATATTCCTATTTTGATACAGTTGAAAAACAACTTCGTCTTGGATCATCAGAGAGAGGAGACAAGAGGAGAGGAAGGCAGAGGAAATACAGAAAGAAATATGTGAATTGGAAGATAAGTGATTTGAAGCAACAGTAATGCCAAAACCTTGATTTAATACTCTTATTCAACATTATGACCTGGCACCTCTAAAATCTCTTCAATTGGACTGTGCAGTACAGTACTTCAATAGTGCTTTCCTACAAATACTTAATGATCTAACCCCAATTAGAAAAATTCATACCAAATCCAAACAACATCTCTGGTTGTCAAGACACAATTCTTCTACTAAATCAAAGGGACAGAGCCTGGTATATCTTCCAGAATAATAGAACTAATCAAATTCTCATTACCTGCCAACAACTTTGAAATCAAACCAAAAAACTAATTAAACAAGACAAAAAATACTTCCAAACAAGTCAGCTAAAATTCCAGAAAAATCTGAAAAGATTCTGGCAAACAATCAACCTCCTTCTCAAAAAGGGAAAACCCACTACCTCAGCCCCAACTGTGACTAACACAAATGATTACATAGCCACTCAATTTAACTCTAATTTTATTAACTCAATAACCTTTCTACTAAACAGAACCCCTAATATGCCTCTGCCGGGTCTATATTAGATAAACAAAAGTTTATCTTACCGAACGCTAACATGAGTGAAATCCCAGAACCCGAAACCGAAATTGTGAGATCACAGTACAGTGAAGATGGGAATATTTGCCCTTTCCTCACTGTAGTGTGATCTCAGAGTTGGAATATATATTTAGTGGGGGGTGGGGTGGGGCGCAGCCCACCACAATTGCAGTTTCGATTTCTAGGATTTTCAATAATGTCACTGTTCTGTAAGATAAACTTTTGTTTATCTAATATAGACCCACCTCTGTCCATACCTCAAACCTCCAACAACAATTCTACCCTCCTCTATCTCAAACCTATCCAAACAAGTTATGTTAAAAATCTCCTTTCTAAACTAAAACATTGCACACTAGCTGCAGACCAGCTACCTGGTAACTTTCTACAACTAGCTGCTACTTCCTTCACTTACCCTATATCTATTCTCATTAACCATTCTATTTCTGAACAGTATGTACCACTTCTCTGGAAAATATCTCACGTCATACCCTTACATAAAGGCGGTCCCTCTACTGATGTATCCAACTACAGACCCATAGCCATTTTGTCACCACTTGCCAAAATCTTCGAAAAATGTATACACAAACAGATCTTAGACCACATTCTATCAAATTATCTATTATCTAATGCACAACACGGCTTTTGACCTAGGCATAGCAGCAGTACAGCTCTAATTAGCTTTACTAATACAGTAAATCAACCTCAAAAACAAAAAACAACTAGTCTCTGCTACCTTCCTAGATATGTCAAAAGCATTTGACACTGTATCTCATCAAGTGCTTCTCAATAAACTGGCTTTCTATCACCGCAGCTCTGAAGTCCTAAGCTGGTTTCATAGCTACCTGTCAGATAGGAAACAAGCCACTGTATGGGACAATAAACTCTCCCCCAGCTCCCTATATGTGTAGGAGTCCCACAAGGATCTATCCCTAGCCCACTTTTATTCACAATTTTTACCAATGACCTAAACTCCTCAGCAAATCCAGCCTCAGTCATATAATATGCTGACGATGGTTCTCTAATCTGCTGTACCCCTTCTATCAAGGAAATCCATGAAAAAACTCAGGCAGCCCTCCACAGTATAGAAAACTACTTAACAGCCCATCAACTGATACTTAACCCCAACCAATAAAACCAAGTTTATGGTCTTCTATAATGCCTCAACAATAACCAACCACCTATCTCTATTTACTCCTCCAATGGAACAAAAATAGAACCAGTTGAACTTACAAAACTCTTGGTGTCACAACTGATACTGGGCTTAAGTTTGACAAACACCTTGCTCTAACAATTAAAAAGGTTCATGCCAGACTGGGTTCTCTCTATAGGGCTAAATTGTATCTTACTGACCATGCCAGACTCAAAACAGGCAGAACCCATCTCTTATCTTCCCTGCTTTACTGTTCACAAATATTTACCAATCTTTGCAAATCTTAACTGAATAGCTTTGAATCTTGCTATAACAAAATAGCCAAATTTGCCACTAATCAGTCTCAAAGATCTCACCAATGCACTGCCCTTCGCCAGGTGAACTGGCTAGAGCTCCCTGGCCTGCTTACTCTGACTCAGCTACTAACTGTCCATGCAGTCTTATACAAACCTAACAACTGTCCAGTCCTATCTCACCTTGTCCAACCCTACACTAACTTAAAATCTCTTAGGTCTGCTGATGAAGTATTGTTGAAGGTTAACAAAACCCAAAAACTCTCACAGCATCTCCTTATATTCACATATCATTACCAAACACTGGAATTCTTTATCTCAGCATATTCTGTCCATCAGTGATACACATTCACTTAAACAGTCCCTAAAGGAATATTTCAACAAACATAGGCATTGCTCATGCTCTCCAACAGGCTAACTAATTTAACCCCTTACTGTCAAACTTCCTTCTCTTCACCACCCATTGTCAATATTTCTTGGCAACTGAGCCTTCTTAGCTTAAGTTTGTTATATTTTTATCCTGAAAAAAAAAAATATATATATATATATATATATATATATATATATATATATATATATATATATTTGTCTGTATGAATAGTATAAGCTTATTATACTACTACCATTGTTATATGCTTTTAGATACTATGTCAAAGAACTTGCATTTGAACTCCTATTGTAATTGTCATATGTACAAAGTACAATTATAATTGTAATCTTCCTTGGAGCTTTTCTCGCCAGGTCTCAGCTAAAAAAATGGGCTTCTGGTCCAGTTGGACACTACCCAGTTATCAAATGTAAACAAACAAATAACTTTTACAACACTATGTCAACATTTGATAATGTACAACAAAACAGGCTCTGGAAATGAGTTCACATTCAATTACTGAAAAATTACAAGATTAGATTTTTTTAACCTGTACCATATGAGATGAATGACAGAAATTATCAAGCATAAGTCAGGGACTGTTATGTCAGTCAATTTAAATGTGTTTACCCAGTCATAAAAAGTAGGACTTCCCTTGGCCCACCAGCTCATGGTGATGGAATCATAATATAGGCGACATGCATCCAGCTCTTTCATTTTCACATGCAGCTCCAGCACTTCCATAAGCATATCTGCTAAATGAACACAGGATAATGGAAGAGATCTATACTAAAGCAGAAAATACTGGTTTATATGTTTAACCACCCTCCTCCTCCACTTGCCTCCTGACTTTTTGTATGCATAAGTGTGTGTGTGTGTGTGTGTGTGTGTGTGTGTGTGTGTGTGTGTGTGTGTGTGTGTGTGTGTATGCATGAGTGTGTATAAAGCTGAATTGTATAATACATACAATATATAATTATGCATTTATATGTATATTATATATTTAATTATATATGTAAAAGCCAACTGTATCTGCATTTAAGTTAAGCACAGTACTATTACTAAATGAAATATTTGGTGTAAAGACTATAGCTTTCATATAAATATCTTAAGTAGCTTTACTGGTTTTAAAGATGAATTAAAAATATTGCATCTACATAGGTATTAATTGTCAACAGATAAGAAAAGTAAACTGAATGTGATAAATGCAGGATTTGTTTTCACCTATTGCTTATGTATTGTCTGCAGTATCTTTTTTTAAAATCTACTCTTTCCTTTGACTTGACCTCTGGCTGTCCTTTCTTGATGTGTGGGATTTGTATGCCCTCACAACCTTTACAGCATGCTCAGCATATGCTTGTAGTCAAGACAACAATAATAATCTGAAGCAAATATCACCAAACTGATGATCATTACATCTACGCATTGTACTGGCTTGATCGTAAATTATTGATGAGCACAAAATTGAAATTGCTCAGTTTCATTTTGATATGTTATTTCATTTTGCTCACTGTCTCATTTCCCTTCATATCTCTGTTTTCACTTCACTTTCACTCACAAGTAAATTACAATCTCCTCTGAATATTTAGAGTTCATGTTATGACAAAAGTGTTCTACCTGCAGTTTATCACTTCATTTCTAGTACTTTTTCTTGTAATAAGATGCTGATGTCTATCTTGCTACTGCACCACAGGAACACATATTTGCCGTGCCCAGAAGACCTCCAAGAAATACTTCTTCGTGTTAAGTATGTTATTGTAGATTGGAAAGGCAGATGCAGATGACTGCAAAGTAAAGCGGAGATATGCTGAAAATAGTTACCTGTCTCCTGTGTTGTAATCAAATTGTTGTGTGATACTTTTGTTTAAGAGATAAATTCGAACTACCATTAGTCTTTCAAATCAAGAAGATTGAATATTTACTGAAATCATTACAATTTCAGTTTCAAGTACTGAAGTGTAAAGCAATATAATGTTGCATTTCAGATGCAAATCAAAATGTTTTCTTAAAATGGATAGTTATAGTGGTACACTGTCACATAAAAGACATTACATATTTGAGAGTTAGTTTACAAAAAACATTTCAGTAATACTTTGGAAACATTAGATGTAGACAGTTTAGATGATGATTTACAAATGCCTTTCATTAATGCCCAAGCCCAGTACTCCAGTATGTGAGTGTCTAGTTGTAATCAAGGACAAATAGCCCTCTACATGATACCAAAATGGCACTTTTCAATTCCTTGCACTTTTTTCAGAAATGCGAGCATGGACATGGAAGACAAATGTTCAACATGTTCAAACTCCTCTTTTACCAGATATTTTTAAATAAAATTGTTAATCCTGATTTTCACAAAACACCTTCAATAGATGCAGATTAATCTATATTGTGAAGGGAACCTGCTGATACATAAACATGGTAACTATAACTAATGCCAGATAATCAGGCCAAGCAGCAAAGCTGAATGGTGAAAGTGATGGAATATGTCTAACTAATAAAACAATTGAGCTAATGGATATTTGTGTGTGTGTGTGTGTGTGTGTGTGTGTGTGTGTGTGTGTGTGTGTGTGTGTGTGTGTGTGTGTGTGTGTGTGTGTGTGTGTGTGTGTGTGTGTGTGTGTGTGTGTGTGTATGAGCGCAAGTCTGTTTAGAGGTTGTGGCATAAGCCAAGCACATTTCTTTACTGCCACGTGGAGATTATTTGCTCATTGGAAGTCAGGTCCTGGTTTTCAGTTTTGACACTGTTAAATTAAAAAACATGTTCATACTGCCACTTAATATTGTTTTTATTTTCTGACTGCAGTGAAATGACTGAAATTGCACTTATTCTGCAGAGTTTGTGTCATGTCCATACAAAACTCTTTAATGGTCTAGACCTAGCTCCTGGATGACATTTTTCATAAAGAAAATGTGCCCTACTTGCCATTTGTAACCTGAGTAATGGGTCTATTTCACCATCACATATAAGAACCGTGGCTTATCCTTTTCAGTGGCATCAGCCATGCCTTGTTCCTCAGAATGACACTACTCAGAGAAAGAATGCACATTCTTCATTGAAAGTTTGGATCTGTTTCTTACTATGCCGTGGTAGACTGCGTTCCTTACTATTTCACAGTATGAAGCTTTAGTACACTTGAGGAGTCTCTTAGTGCTCTGAGAAGCTCTTTGCACTGCTTCTTCTTAGAAGTTCCAGTGTACCTTGTCCATTGTAGGCAAATTCCAGTATTTGTGATTATCTGTAGGCACTAGAAACTTTGGACATGACTCTTTTCAATCTGACCTTTCTTATTTATTATGTTTTTCTCCCCTCCCCACCCAGCAAAGGGGGCAGCTGCTAAGATACTGAATCCTCTAGTCCATCATTTAATTCTAAGTAGCGTGTATAGAACTGCTGTGTTAGGTTCTAACTGCTCAATAAAATACTCAGATGATAAATTTCTCTTTGTTGAAACTGTAAGATGCATTTCCTTATAATTATTATTAATCTATATCAACATCCTGCTAATTCTGGCTTTCGTAACTGAAATGCATATTTTGATACTGTTTTTTCATACATCTGTTGAGATATTCGACCATTTTCCATATTAGTTAATTTCGCTGCACAAGTGCCTTTATCCATGAATCTCTATCTGCTGACAGCACTGTCAGATCATCAATATTACTGATGTGATAATATCCTTGACATCCACATGTATGTACTGCATGTGAAATCATCCATCTGCTAAACGGGATCACTGCCAGCTTACAGCTGTTGCTTTATGGGAACTCTTCATTTTCTATTGATGCATACAGTTACTGACTCTGTCCTATTAAGTTTAAAAGTAGAAATTAGTAGCATCTCTAGTTACTGTTCTCTGGCACTTTAGCACAGAAGGTCAAAGTTTTGATCTTCTTCCCCTGGCTCTGGGTTTGAGGTACCTAATCTGCACTTGCAAGCTGCATAAATCTGTACAAGTCACTTAAACAGACCAAGCTCCTAGGTTTCCCTAAAAAGAGGTACATGTGAGTGGCTGTTTTACCTGGTTAACACATTAATAAAAATATTAATTTGTATCAGTTTCTGTTGATAGAGGTTGTCACAGATTAAAGGGTCTATGTTTAACCATCAAATGGTACGTTCCTTGAATAGCCAATCATCATACACATACCAGTGAAAGTCTATTTCATCAAAAGGCCAAATGATCATAAATAATATCATTGAATGATCATAGCTGGCCAACATAAACAAAACAGAATGTAGTACGGACTTACCGGAATTATAGGGATAAGGAAATCATCCCTTTCCCTACTGTAGTGTGATCTAGGAAATCTTCCCTTTCCCCACTGTAGTGCACTCTCGAAGTTGGTATATATAATTAGTGGGGGATGTAGGGGCACAACCCCCCCCACATGAGGAGGGTCCGGTGTTAACCGAATCCTCCTCATGTGGGGGGCTGTGCCCCCCAACCCCCTGCTATTTATATATACCAATTATGAGATCACACTACAGTGGGGAAAGGGCAAATTTCCTTATCCCCACCATACCGGTAAGTCCGTACTATGTTACGTTTTATTTACATTGGCCAGCTATGATTGTTCAACGATATTATTTATGATCATTTGGCCTTTTGATGAAATGCAGTTTCAATGGTATGTGTATGATGAATGACCATTCGAAGAACATGCCATTCGATGGTTAAACATAGACCCCAGATTAAAGACTTAGAAAATTATTGCATCATTGTGTATTTTTACATAAATTTCATTAGAAGACAGTAAGTTATTCAAACATATTTCAATACATAAAGACATTAGGATATTCAATATGTGCTCTTGTATAGCAAGTTATATCAAGCATTTGCTCAAGTAATCCATTTTTGCATTGCTACATTGATTACTGTACAGCAGCATAGTATCCACACCCAATTGTCTCTCAGCGCTCAGCGCTGTTTTAGCAAATCCTGAAACTTAATTAGTTCTGAGCAAATGCTGACTCACTGCATTTTAAAAGGGACTGTTTTATTAGATAAGTGCTCACAAGTGCTCTGTAATAGGTTTGTTAAGCCTCTCCCAACACCTCTGAATATAAATAGCAATATATTCTATATCTGAAAGGTTGTAATGAGACTAACCCACTGTCAGGGAATGTCCTGTTAATACAAAAAAAAAAAAAAAGAATCCATCCAAATAAGATTTAGCCTGTAGATTCAGAAGCATCAAATGCATTTGGTGTATAAAATGTTACAGCAGGGTTTACTATGAATAATGACACCTTGCATCTTGTTTAATAGGCACACAATTATTTTAACTCAAAACATCTAAAACTCACTACGTGAACCAGTGACATTCTTACGTTTGCCATTTTTTTTGAGTGGCCTCTGTACAGCTAATGTGGGAGAAAGTTATTTCACCCCAGAACTATTTGTGTGTACAACATATGAGATCAAGCAAACTTGGAGGAAGGGGAGAATATGATAGAAACACAGCACTCACCTTTTTGCTCTTCATTGAATCAATCTGCCATTACAAGATGCCAGAGACCCTCCAGTAATGACATACTGAGTGTTTATCAAATGGCTACTACCAAACTATGTTTCCCAGTAAATCAGTTTTTCAACACTTATTTTGTTTTGTATCAGTTAGTTTATTATGTAGTTTCAAAAACATAAAATATATAAAACATGTCATTTTATGAACTGTTAATAAGTACCTGTTGCTTTCTGTAAAACTTAAGCAAAGTATATGCATAAAATGGCCCACAAGTTATTTAGCAAAAGATATATTACTGCATATCTAGGAGGTGACAAAATAACTCATCCTCCTATCCTTATGAGGTAAAATACAGCGGTGACAGAAACTACAAACCAGAAGAAGGGCAAGAACAGACGCTGTGCCAAAATTAGATACAATGATCTACTTAGCATTTACAACTTTTTATTCAAGGAAGCAGATACATGGAAAATAAAGTTCCAGCGGGCATATCTTTTTATCAGAGCTATTTTTGGCTGTCTTACAGCTGATCATCAGTTGCTCCCAGTGAAATTCTTCAATTGCCTTGTCTATGGACCCCTTCTATCTCCCATGGAATTGCTCTGACAATTATGGGGCCAATAAAGAATCATTGTGCAACATCAGAGTGATGCCAAAGGGTGTTTTTAATCATTACTTCTCACCCCTGTGCCCAACCAGTAATGCCTAGAGGGATGGGTATGCAGTAAACAGCACTTCTCCCTCACTTCTACAAAAGGCTGATGTCAACAGGACACCTCATCCATCCTCAGGCAGTATGGATGTTTCCTCAGTCACCACCAGGGATATCAGCTAGTGTGCTCTGAGCATGCCCACTTCCCTCCTCACCCCAGGATGGTACACCCATCCTCCTTACCTGCACCAAGTAACTGTGGAAGTGAAGCATGACAGTGTGTGTGCATATGTGTGTGTGTGTGTGTGTGTGTATGTGTGTGTGTGTGTGTGTGTGTGTGTGTGTGTGTGTGTGTGTGTGTGTGTGTGTGTGTGTGTGTGTGTGTGTGTGTGTGTGTGTGTGTGTGTGTGTGTGTGTGTGTGCGTGTGTGCGTGTGTGTGTGTGTGTGTGTGTGTGTGTAAAAATGGGAACATTGGGTTGTGGATGGATGGCTGATGGATGAATGGGTGGCTGGCTGAATGCATGGATGGATGGATGGATGGATGGATAGATGGATGGATGGATAGTTGGATGAATGGATGGATGGATTACCATGCTATGCCATACCAGAATATCAATAAATTTCTGAGAAATGTTATTCATGGAAAACAATGCAAGAATGATGGATGTCTAAGATGCATGAAGGAAAACAACGAGGAAGGAAAATAAGCATTGTTATAATAAAGTAATCTTGTAATACATTTTTAAGGCAGGCAGTTTTTTTTTGTGAAAGAGATTAAGAGCTTAGCAAACTAGGAAGGGTGCTGAAAATGATGCACCATGGAAGTATCGTCACCTTGTTTTACCTTGGGTCCTATGATTAAAGTGATTGTATGAGTTAACAGAGAGAACATTCTTTGTAGCTGGGTACCAACAGTGGAAGTTAGAGGTACACACTTGCTGCCATCTGTAATGGCTGCTCACTAAATTTCATGCTGTACCCACTTGCTATTTATCCCAGAACCTTTAGATTAAATTTAAAAGGGAAGATAAATCACGCTGTAAAGCAAGAAATGTTGTTATATTCTTTGCAGAACTCCTAGAGGGCATGCATAATATTACATTCAGAGTATGGAGCATGGCACCGATAGGCTGTTGAACTGTGTGTGTATGTTATGTATTATATTTATATATATATATATATATATATATATATATATATATATATATATATATATGTATATGGTTTAATTTTGGCATTTCGAATTTGCTTAGGTCAACCATTTAGAATGTCAACCCAAAATGCATAATCTGGAATGCCGAAAAGTAAAACAAAGTGAAAATGAATAGATTGACAACCGTAGTTCAATGTATTTGACATAGGAGGTGACGTCACTCACTTCCTGCTATGTACATGAACATACTGCTAAACTCTACAGTCAATGGTACGTTAATTCTACTATTTTGCAGGGGGCTATGCCCCCCTGCACATTAAATATACCAAATCTGAGATTGCACTACAGTGAGGAAATGGGCTAATTCCCTGTAATTCACTGAATTATTCCTGCAGTGTAAGCTAAATGAAAGATCTATACCAGAAGTAATTTGATAGGAGACACTTTTTTGTTTGCCCCATTCAGTTCTGTAACAAACTAACCAATTCTCTCTTCACATTAACTATTTGGGTACACAAGAAGATGCAATGGCCTTATTCTGACCTGGAATGCCATAGCTGTGGAGATGAAAGCTGAAATGAACTGACTTTTGGATAGTGAAGATGTTTGAAACATCACAGCAGTATGACACCTAACAGGGCAATGTATAGTTTTGTGAGAGAATTACAAATTATTTTTTTCAAACTAAGGAACAGTGATTCAAAGGCATTTCCTTTTTTTTCTTGGCTAAGGCTTGATGTGAAGTTAATCTACAGACTATTGTTTCAGTGTGTTTCAGTACTGATTGCCAGCTAAAAGATACTACACTCAAAGCGGAACATTTTCTTTTTCTAGAGTACATTTTTATCCCTATAAAGTGATCCATACACTGCCACATCTAAAAATGCCTATCTTAGCTGCATCCTCACGGCCTTCTGTGGCAGTTTTATCCTATCCTACCCAGGTGCACATCATATTGCATTTACTGAAATCTTATTACTTTTTGTATGAATCCATCTTCCTGGCTTTTATGTGATTTTACCTATAGATTTTTAATGAAAAAACAACTCACAAAGCAAAGTATTTCTAACTCTGCCTTTTTCCCCCCTCTGGGATCATAAACTTACTGAGTCTCTAAGTATTTGCAACCCTTTTACTGCGTCCTATCACTAATATCTGCCCTCCTTCACATACCTGGGGACATAATCTTATTGAAACTAGGAAATTCACAGTTATTTGACTCAGTAGCATCATAGTAAATAAACTTTATACCAGTGACATAAACACTGTAATTCAAAGAGCTAAGAGATTCCTATTTTAAAATCTATTTTAAGGACTACTTTGTAGCACTACGTTGCAGCACAAGGAGAAACTGCTTCTTATGGTGTGTTTAAAACATGACAAAAGTCAACATCAGAGAGTAACACTAGAAGAAAGCTTTCTGAACTTTATGGTTCTTAACATTAGCAATAGTTTTGCATGCTGTAGTTGTAGCTAAATGCAAACAAGATTTGGCACAGCAGAGTATAGCAAAATGATATCATCCTCAGAATACTCAGGCTGTATTAAGAGACAAAAAACTCAAGCTATGAAGACAAAATCATGTCAGCATGTCTTCACCAGACTTTTGAGTTAGATAAAATGTGGTAACTACTAAGTACCACAGGGGCTATAGTCTACCATATACCATAAAAACAGATTGTTAAAGGATATGTATATATGTAACTATGTATATATGTAGTTAGATAGATAGATAGACAGAGTCATAGGTAAATATAGATATATATAGGCTGTCCATCAGGTCTTCAATGTGACCTGTACCGAAACTGATAACACCGGCATAACAATACCAATACTCACAACATGAGAAACACAGAATTCCAAACTCCTGGACATGCCCCCATTTTGTGACCCATGTTAGCACTTGTTCCTGGGTCCGGACAAGTAGGGACATCTGGGATTCAGTGTGTTATGCTGTTTTGGGTTTCCATTGTAAGTGTCAATATTGTTATGTCTGCGTTACTAGTCCCGGTATGGGTCATGCCAAGCATCTGATAGACAACCTCTCTCTTGATATATATATATATATATATATATATATATATATATATATATATATATATATATATACATACATATATATATAAGGTTCTTGCTTTAGTAGTCATTTCACTGAAAATATTAGGTAATCTAAATGTGTTCAATAGGTAACAAGTCTGTGTATTAACACCTCCATAATCTATTCTCCCCCCATCCCCAATATTTCCTGCCACACTTCGCTATCAATTTTTTCTCTGTCTTCCACCAACCATCTGTAACCCAAGCCTTATTAGCAACACTACTGTCTTTAATTTTTTCAAATTTGTGTTTATCTTCTTATGTAAAGCATGTTCTCATACTGCAATGATCAATGGTGTTGGTATAATGGTTAAGCTGTTTACCTCACAAACACAAAGTACAGAGTTTGATTTTCACTTTTGAAGGGGAAATTGGATATGCATAAAATGGTCGACAAGGACAGCTAGCCTAATACTTACCTTTGAACCTATGTATGTCACTAGGGAAGTTTGGCATAATGGCTAGGTCTTTATCTCACAGATACAAGGTCAAGATACATGGTTTTATTCTTACCATGTTTATTGGCTAGGCTTGTAATAGTCTGCAGACAGATAGTCTAGTAGTTACCTATAAACTATTCACGTTTTACTTGTTTAATGCCCTCCCTTCTTATTGGGCATCATTAACACTGCATAATTTTAGACACCAATTTATTAGTATCATGCATTACCTTGTACGTCTGTCTTCTATGCAGTAGCACCCAAAAAGGCCAAAATGGGTCCTTTTTGCGTCAGCCCACTGCCCCGACTAACAAACATAAATAAAGTAAAACAAAATAAAGTAGACAGGAATTGACAGTGTCAATTACTTTCAAAAGGTTGAGAAACAGTATAGTTTCTATTGTACTTGAATCCCTGCATTTTAAACATGCTCTGTTAGAGAAAATGTTAATATGTTAAGCCTCAAGAGAGATAGCACCTTCTGACAGTCACCTGGGGAGCTGTTTAAAGATAAGATATTGAAGTATTTTGCAAAGTAGCATGCAGCATAACAGGAGTGTCCTTTTTTGTCAAATCTATTTGACAAGTTCTGTGCAATGGGAGGGAAACCAATGTCTTCCACGGAGTTATTGCCTGATTTAGTTGCATGTTGTAATTAAACAGCACATGAGCTGCTTTGATTGGATTAGTGGCTTAGTAGCAACCATATTTATTGGTGCAACATGTTAAATGAAACAGAGCTCTGAAGCTTTGAAGACTGCACTAACATGAGAATGTTGGAAAAACTAAATAAACGTTAAAGTGATTCAGAAAGCTTACTATGTGAGACATTCCCTACTATATTCTCACTGTGGTCCATTGGATATAGCTGGAAAAAAATTGCTAGACTTCTCAAATCTATAATTTAATAACAGAATTTAGATGAGGATTGTCATAATCAACAATACATGCAAATATACCGTATAGATTTTAGGACAAAAAATAGAATTGTTTCACTCATTGTACTGCAATACACACTCCTCCCAAAATTTAACAGTATCCATTTGGCAAAACTCTGTCTAGCTAACACTACTAACAGTATTGTTAGTATGCTTAGCAAATCCCATTACTTTCAAGTTTATTTCATTTTTCTAAATCAGTTTTAATCCCTGAAACAAATCTATGTTACGTGCAAACAGATGCCTCAAATTGCTCAGATGAGGATAGTAGAGCGGTGGCTGGTCACCAGACCCTGTGGAGCTGTGTTAAAACAGCAACAAACCACTACAAATGAGGGGCTTACATAGCAACTGTGAGAACCCTTCCTTAAAACAAGTTAAGCAATTTTCAAACAAGCCAGCCAATGGAAATATTCAATACTGAGCCTTATTCCAAATCAGACGGCTCCCTTGCTACACTCCTCTGACACAAGGGTGCAGGGTCCCTCTTAATGTAACATGGCTTGCTTTAGTGCTCAGATAATGCCAAACAGTCTAGAGTCAGCAAATCTGAATCTAGCCTATTCTATAAAACAAGTACTAGAAAATACAAAGTGCAGGGAAAACATTCTCAAACAGCAAACAGTTAAAACAGTGAAACAGCAAAACAGTTAAAGATAAAAATAGTTAAAAGTAGGTGGTAATTCAGTAACACACAGTTTAAAAGTGCAGTACAGTAAATAAAAATAAGGCTCAGTATTCAGCATTTCCATTAGCTGGCTAGTTTGAAAATTGCATAACTTGTTTTAAAAAAAAGTTCTCACAGTTACTACATAAGCCCCACATTTGCGCTATTTGCCTGTTTTAACACAGTTCCACAAAGTTTGGTGAACAGCCACTGCTCTACTATCTCTGTCTGAGCAATCCAAGGCATCTGTTTGCATGTGGCTCACCTTTGCACAGCACCATGCAGTGGAGGTAATCATTGGCGGTTGAGGAGTCCCTTAAATTGTGCTTAGCTACTCAGAGAGCACCTCAGCTGGGCTTTCTACAGCCTTTGCCACTTTAACTGAAAACTCCTTATCCCTAATAAATGTGTACCCCTTGAGAGCCCCAATAGTATGGACCCATCATTAAGCCCACAATTAAACCACATCTTTCCTCATTAAAGTAAGCAAATTTACACCTAGTATTATGGATGGTCAGTCCTCCTCCATTTCTCATGCCAGCCTGATTGACATGGGTATCCTGAGTCAGTATAGCAATTTCCTCATGTACACTGACAACTTACTACTCCTAAACAACTCAATCTCAATTTGTGAGATACATATACACTAAGAATTTAGAATCCTTGCTCTGTCATTCACAGAATAGTGACACTGAGAAGATTGTCAGCCCACATACTACACCTTCTGCAAAAACCATGGTCTTAACACATAAACCCTCACACACAAAGGTATTTACCAGAAATTTACCTAAACATCAGAAACATCTGACACACAAACATGCTACACCTAATACAATACATACAGCACTCAATACACATAAAACCACAAGCAAGAATGTACTACCAAACAAGCCCCTAAGGCAAAGCACATCTAACCAATTTTTTTGGCCAAAGGCAACTCTATATTGAGATGCACAGATGTCCCACTCACCAGGCTGGACAAGGAGAAGGTTATGGTCAGCTGTCTGTTGGGTGCCAGGATCCACCAGATCACACACTCACTCAAGTCTCTAAATAATAAGTACCGTTATAACTCCATCATAGTTCATGTTGGTGTGAATGACTTGAGACATACCTCACTGAACTATATGAAGAAAGACATGACTGAGCTCTCTGAATATGTGTCTCAGGCAGGTATGTCCCTAGCTTTGAGCAGCATATTAGCTTCACCTAAGATGATGCCACAATATTAAAAAAAATGATTGACTTCAACAATTGGCTTAGTTTCTGGTGTCATTCTAAGGGGATCCAGTACCTATCTACCTGGGATGACATGGTAGATAGACTATGCTGCTTTGCCAGAGATGGTCTTCATCTGTCATCTCTGGGATTTTGGTTACTGGTTAAGGTTCTTGCCTCCCCATAGTGTGTTTTTTAGGCACTGTCACAAGAACAAAATTCCTGATGTAAAAATATCTTCAAAAAACAACCTCAAGGGTATGCTGATAAATCCTAGGAGTCTAAACCTAAAACTGAACTCACTGGAAGAAGCTCTCACCTTAGAAGATGCTGACATCTGTGCTGTCATAGAGACTTAGCTTAAGGTCGTGGGAAGCACCCTGGCCATACCAGGTTATAATAACTTCCACACATTCAGACCACAAACTGAAAATGTGAGAACTAAATGAGGTGGAGTATCAATATTCATCAAAAATAAATACACTTCTAAACTGGTTAAATAAAATGATTCCCTTGAAGTAATCCAGGTCCAACTTGACTGTATGTAAGACCCCTCTCCAAGTTATTGCCAGATATAGGACCCCCTCCATGAACCAGAATACCCACATTACATAGTTGGATCTACTTGGATCGCTCAAGATACAGTCAAACACCCTGGTTTTAGGTGACTTTAACTACCCATCCATGGACTGGGTAAATCATATGTGTATTAACACACTTGCCAATAGGTTCTTGGACTTCATCAACTCCCAATGCCCTGGACCACTTGGTTGACACCCCCAGAAGGGGTTCAAACAATCTGAATCTGATGCTCACTAACATGGGTGATCGTTGCACCACCCCATGTTTGCGGCCTGCCCTAGTGATGTCTGATCATAAATCAGTTTCATTAGAAGTAACAATAACATCTGACCCCCCCCCCCCCCATTAGCAGCAACTAGACTAAAAAACTTCTCCAAAACCAATTACACTCTAAAACAGGATTGCATTAATAGATCCATAACCCCTGCCTTCACTGATGGCATGGACACTTATACTGGGAATCACACCAATGCCTTGTATAAGCATCTACACAAATGTATTGACTCTGCCATACCTGATAGGATCAAAACAAAATCCTCAAGAAAGAACAAGCCTGCCTGGTGGACATCCACTATTAACAAGCTATACAATAAGAGAAAGAAATTGCTGTCCAAGAGCAGAAAGGAACGGTCACTGAATTGGAAGCATTCTCTCCTCTGCTTAAACAAGCAAATAAGGTACCTTGCAAGGCATTCTAGAGATAACTATGAATCCAAATTAGCCTCCTTCCCTAAGGATAACCATAAGGCCTTCTTTAGCTATGTCAGAAACTTTAAAGGAAGAACCCAGATCTGCTCAGAACTGGTTGTTAATGGCACTACATATACTAAACCCACAGAAATACCAGCCTGCTAGCTGACAGGTTCAGTGAAAACTTCTTCACCCTGTTCCTGCCACATGTCCCTCAAAGCATCCCTACCACCTGCCCTCCACCTAGTCTCTCCAAGGAGCAGGTCATAAATGCCCTCTTCAAGGCAAAAAACACAGCCTCCACAGGACTTGATAATATCCTAGGCTGCACTCTAAATAGATTAAAACAGGAACCAGCTGCACCACTGGGTACTATTTTTAACCACAGTCTAAGCCCTGGTTTTGTACCTGCCGAATGGAAAGCAGCAATTCTCATCCAGTTACATAAAGGAGGTGCATCCACAGATCCTGGGAACTATAGACCCATAAGCCTCCCCAGCCTAATCTGTAAGGTTATGGAAATAATTATCATGGACCTTATCAACAAAGATATAGGAGACCTCCAAATGCTCAACCCTTTGTTTTGTTAAAGGGAAATCCCGCTTCTTGAACTTGCTGGACTTCTTTGAGACAGTCAGTAAAGACCTGGACAAAGGCAAATCCATGCATACAGTATACCTGAACCTAGCCAAGGCCTTTGACACTATTCCCACTCAGGTATCATTGACCAACTTACCGAGCTGGAAATCAGCCCATATATTGTCAAGTGGGTTGAAAACCTGCTCATCAGTAGAGCACACACAGTCAAAATAAGTGACTCTACCTACATCAGCAGACCCATAACCAGGGGTGTTCCACAGGGATCTGTGCTGGGGCCCCTATTGTTTGGAAACTACTTCTCGGATGTAGAGGTTAAAACAAAAGGCCTATGGTTGACAAAGTTTGCTGATGATTGCAAACTGGGTGTAGTCACCGAGTCCCCAACCAATGTCATCATCCTACAAAAGGGACTAACACAGACAAACGACTGGTGCCAAAGTCATGGGCTAAAACTAAATGCAAAAAAAAATGAATTATCATCCCCTTCAGCAAAGATGATGTCCCTGCAGACTGCCACATTAATAACAACACCCTCAGCATGCAATCAGTGGTGAGAGATTTGGGCTTACAGGTTAACAGCAACCTTTCCTTTGACCACCACATCTCCACAGTGGTAAGAAAGGCTTACTACATTGCTCACTTCATAAGTAAGGGCATTGCATCCAGAACAGAAGTGGTTATAACCCCCCTGTACTCCTCACTCATCAGGCCAATAATACAGTACAATGCTACCTTTGGTATGTACCTTACCAGGCACCTGCAGCAACTGGAAATACCTCAAAGGTTTTTTACAAAGAAAATTCAGTCTCTTCAGCATATGTCATATGTTGACAGACTGAAATCACTGTCACTAAAATAATTAAATATAATTAGCACAAGTAACAATAAACTGAGGGTAATGCTACTCAATGCTAGAAGTCTAAACCTCAAAATGCATGCACTCGAGGCATTCCTCAGTATGGAGAAAATTGATATATGTGCAGTAACAGAAACCTGTTTTAAGGCTCCAGAGAGCACCCCAGCACTACCAGGCTACAACTCATACCATATATTCTGGCCACAGAACCCAGACCAAAATACAAAAGGCAGGGGCGTATCCATATTCATCAAGGATACCCACACCTCCAGATTAGTTACACAGCACAATGCTTCAGAGATCATCCATGTGCAACTAACAACAGGCAAAACTGCAATTCAAATTGTAGCTTGCTACAGATCACCCACCATGTCCCAGGACCCCAATTCCATGTTTCTGGAAACACTGAGAAACATAAAGGTCCTACTAAACACCCTAATATTGGGTGATTACAATTACCCAAACATTAACTGGGAGAACTACTCAAGCACTAACTCCCTTGCCCAACATTTCCTAGAATTTATAACCTCAAACTCCCTGGATCAACTGGTCAACACTCCCACCAGAGGTGACAACATATTGGACCTGGTCATCATCAACATGGGTGACCAGTGTTCCACACCGGAGATGAACCCCTTGCTGGTTAGATCTGACCATAAACTAATCACTGTAGATGCCCACATTCTGCCCCCTCCCCCAGTCAAGGAAACCACCGTGAAAAACTTTTCAAAAGCAAACTTCACATTACTTAAGACCAAGGTGGAAAGTTTCAAAGCCCCCATGCTAAAGGATAATGCTGTCCAAGCTGCAAAATCTTTTACTATTGCATTCTACGGGTATATACAAAAATGCATGGTTCATGCTATCCCAAGCAAAACCAAGACTCACTCCTCTAAGAAAAGGAAACCAGTCTGGTGGACCCCTGCCATAAACAAGCTATACAATAGAAGGAGGAAACTAGTACAGAAAAGAGTAAAATTTCAAGAAGGGAAGACATCCCTGATCAGTATCAGCAAGAAACTATGATCCCTCATAAAATCATTCAAGGATAGCTTAGAAAGAAAAATTGCCAAGGACACCAAATATAACCACAAGGCATTCTTCAGCTATGTCAAGACTCTAAGTGGCAATGCTCAGATCTGCTCGGAGTTAGTGTATAATGGCACAAAATACACATAACCGACCAATATCGCCAACATCCTGGCAGACAGGTTCAGTGCAAACTTCACCACCCCTCACTCCCAAAAGGGCCCATAACCATACCAGAAGAATGTAGAGCCCCTGAAATCACAGACACTCAGGTTAAAACATCCCTCTCCAAAGCCAAAAACACAGCATCAATGGGACCGGATGGTGTCCCAGGCTGTGTCCTACATGAGCTGAGAGATGAGATAACCCCTTACCTAAACACACTGTTCAAACTCAGCCTCTCCACAGGCTACGTACCTATAGAGTGGCACACAGCACAGGTTATTCCACTCCACAAAGGTGGAGCTACAACAGACCTCAGGAACTATAAGCCTGAGTAGCTTGGTCTGCAAGGCTATGGAGTGCATCATCATGGAACTCATTAACAGAGACATTGGGAACCTCCAAACACTGGACCCTACCCAGTTCGGCTTTGTAAAGGGCAGATAATGCCTCCTAAACCTGGTGGACAACTTTGAGACAGTTACCAAGGCTATAGATGAGGGAAAGGTGGTACACATAGCCTACCTAAACCTCGCAAAGGCCTTTGACACCATTCCCCATTCTGGTATTATAGACAAGCTTACCAGCCTGAACATAAACCCCTACGTCACAAGACGGGCAGTCAACTGGATCATGGACAGAACCCACATGGTGAGAGTTGCAGGAGCTAGTTTCGACTCTAAACTGGTTACAAGTGGCATTCTCCAGGGCTCAGTTCTAGGACCCCTCCTGTTCGGCATATACTTCCCAGAGGTACAAGCAAGCACAGGAGGACTATAGCTGACCAGGTTCACAAACCACTGCAAACTAGGAGCTATAATTTACTCTCCGGCTGACATAGGCATCCTCCAAAAGGGTCTCACTGAGACAAATACCTGGTGTTAAAATCATGGCCTCAAGCTAAATGCCAAAAAGTGCATAGTCACCCCCTTTAGAAAAAACAAAGTACCCACAAACTACCACATAGGTGGTAGTCCCCTAAATACAGAAGACGTAATAAGGGATCTGGGGACCCAATTAGATAGTAATCTCTCCTTTGATAATCACATTGACAAAGTGGTTAGAAAATCCTTCTATGTGGCCCACCTAATCACAAAAGGGTTCGCATCCAGATCAAAAGAGGTCATTGTGCCCCTCTACTCATCACTCGTCAGAGCCATCATTGAGTACAATGCCCCATTGGGGATGTACCTTACAAGATACCTGCAACAGCTGGAAAGACCACAGAAGTACCTCACCAAGAGGAACACTGGCCTCAAACAGATGCCCTATGCAGCTCGACTGAAGAGACTCCAGCTGTACTTGGTTGCATACCGCCTACTCAGAGGTGATCTCTGCCTGACATACAAGGCCATGTCCAACCCAGAATTGATGGACATGCTCCACCTAAAGAAAACCATATCCCCTCGAGCCACACGCTCTAGGGATCTAAACCTCACCTCACCACAACAATAAATAGGATGTGCTGGAAGGATAGATTCCTGCCCCAGGGACTTCCCATGCTTTTGAACAAGATTCCAATCTACGCAGAGCTCCTCACTAACACTCTTCAAGAGAAACCTTGATGAGTGGATGGGAAACAGAAAGTTTACCCCGAGGATCACTTCAGTGACTCTGCTGGACAGAGGCACAGGGAACTAATCTAAGGGGGTGGTGAAAGCCAACACATTCTGGCTAGTCTTATAAATGCCTTCGGGCAGATAGCCTAGTACCTACCTATGAACCTATGAACTATACTCTGTGTCTTACAGACTACTCAGAGGTGACCTCTGCTTTGCATATAAAGCAATCTCAGATCCTGCTCTAATGGAAATGCTGCACATTTGTAAATCAAATGGTATAAGATGGACTGACTCTAGGGAACTCAGCTTAGTATGGCATCAACAGGACTTGCTGGACAGACAGATATGTCTCACAGAGGTTGCCTCTTCTTTGGAACAAACTTCCAGGTAAGGTGAAGCAGAGTCCCTCACTGACCCTTTTTAAGCATAATTTGGATTATTGGATGGGAAACCACAAATTCACCCTGGGAGTTTCACCTGTGTCCCTCTTGGGACACAAATTAGGAGCTTTAAATTTGGCATTTTACAAGTTGTTCCTAAGAATCCCAAAGGGGGTAATTGGGGTAACCAGGTAGATAAAAGTGAGTTGAAATGGCAGCTTTGTTTAAATTCATGTCAACCACCTGGGTTAAATGAGCATTTGTCTCTGAAACCCATTTTGGTAGACAGAGCTGCTAATTTGTAATTTTTTTAAAGCAGTTTTTTTATAAGTTGTATTTTCAGTGTATCATCATTAATTGGGACACTGTATTTTTAAATACTTGTTGGGTTAATTGGAAGCACTATTTAAATTGTAAAATACTGATAACCAGAAAGGCACTGAGGTAACATAACAGGCAAAATCACAAACCCTTTATTGTCCACATACAAAATGTAAACATAAATGTAGAAAAACTGTAGAAAACTGTGGAAAAAACTGACTAAGCGCTTTCACCCTCCTGGGCATCATCAGAGTCAGTTAACTTCATTAAAAACAAACTTTAAATACACAAATCCATTAGTACATAATTAGACAGAACTGATAGAACAGGCAAATAGTTAATTTGTTAACCCCTTAATTACTTGTTCACTAAGCCTTACACTTCTGAAAAAAACAGTGTTTCTTGTGTGTTAAAAATCACTGTGTGGTTAAACTAAAAAAATGAATAAGAATAAAATGAAATGACATGAAGTCAAAAACAACATGTATTATTAAAAAAACTAGTTAACACAAAAACTCATATCTGTCACAATGTATATATACACACTATTTAAATTGTAATGATTACAAGCATTTTTAGATTTGATACAGTCTGCATTGAGACAGACAAAAGCTCTTATCCCATTTGCCTTTTACTGTGCTCTGTGTACTTATTTGCTGGACTGTTCATCATTTGTACGGAAATTGTCATTAAATCCTTCATTTTTATTGGATTTTGGTGTTTTTCCAAGTGTTTTTTTTTTGGTTTTGAATGGTTCCTTTGGTTACCACTCATACCCACTGTGTTTTTACGAGTGTTATGCCAAACTACCATACAGGTGCACATTTCTTTAAACGCACTGCTCCTAACTACAGGGTGATGCTTTCTTGGCAATCTGCCACCATGTCACCCAACCTTCTCACACAGATCACGCATCCTCAGATTTAATTTAGAGCTGTCATTCCTGCTGGGGGACACATACCAAACTCTAACCCCAAGTATGAATGGTCTAGCATCAGCCTTTCACTACAAACCCTTTATCTACTACTCCTCTAAAACTTAGGCTGTTAATCAAGCCTGGATTGCCTAGGCCAGAGTCAGGATTTTTTTCTTCTGTACCACAAATCTTTCTCTTAGTTCTTTCTGACATTGGCATACTCATGACCTGCTTGTTGTGGTGTTTGTGCACAGCATACATATTCTAGTTGATCTGTGTAGCCAAAAGTATCCTTTGCACCCCACTGGAGCACTCTCCTCAAAGTGGAACAATCAACTCCCTTCCCTCCTTCCCAACATAAACTGAAGGCAGTCATTTGTTCGGCCTTAACACTTCAGTGGTATCAGCCTTACTAACCATTCCCAGAACCTCTGTACGGCCTGATAGTGCCATCGTTTAGCGGTGCATGCTCATTTCATTCCTACATGTTCAGATCTTATTTGGTTTCACTTGAATCTCCCAAGGTCTCACTGATAAATCAGCACGTGAACTGGCTATTTAGCATTAATTATTTCTGCAGATGACCAAGACAGCTGTCATTAATTCTGCAGTTAATTCACAACAGAATCTTTTTAATAACAGAACATATTCACACACCCTGCACTAATTATCAGCACCAAAAGCATTTGAGCAAGATTTAGTATTTATTCAGTATTACAAATTAGAGATTATGTTTAGTAGACATAACCTAAGCAGGAGTTATTATTTGAGATGGTTAACCTTGTTCCCAATAATCACTTAAATATTTAAATTAAAAGTAGAAATTATACTCATTCAAGCCTCTATAAACTGTAAAAATAACTTCAAAAGTACTGATAACATGTAGTAGCACTACATTTTTTCATATACGGAAACACACCACAGCATCTAAATTCCTACTGAGACACTGTAGTTCTTGAAAAACCTGTCAGTTACCAAAAATATGTACTGGCAATTTTATTACATAAGTATGAAATGCTTATGAAAGTTTATCCTAACTACCTTGAAATGCTTGATGATGCCTTATATTTTCTATTCTATGCATTTAGATATATGTTCAACCATCCTGTCAGAAGATATTTTTTCTAGGCTCTATACTAGGGCCCCTGCTGTTTTCCATCTTCATTAACGGCCTATATACTGTCATTCCAAAAGTCAGCTGTATCCAATATGCTGATGACTCTACCCTGATCTGCTCCGCCACATCTCCAACAGACTTATGGTCTGCTACCCAAACCACCTTTTACACTATAGAAAACTGGCTTTCTGAACGTCGTTTGATACTAAATCCCAAACAACTATAAGGTCTCCTGCTTTTACCTTTACCATAAATGCAAATGATGGCACATTAATCTCCCCTGATCCCTCTACAAAACTACTAGGTGTCATTATAGATAACAATCTAAAATTCGACCTACATATAAACCAATCGATCAAATCCATCAATAAAAAACTAGGGTCACTTTACAGAATAAAAGCCTTCCTAACCCCTCCAGCTAAAATTCCCATAGCTCGCTCTCACCTTCTCTCAAAACTTCTGTACGCATCCCCTATACTCTCTAATACAAACAAGACTGTACTTAACAAACTCTCAACCTGCTACAACCACATTGCCAGGTTTGCCACTGGGCTGCCTTTTAGGACACATCATTGCATCAATCTTAACCAGCTTGGGTGGCTTGACCTATACAGTCTAATTCAGTATAACCAACTGATCATGGCTTATAAAATCCTTTATAATCAGGATAATACTCCTGCACTTAAAAATCTTATCACTCCCTATCACAATCTGGGAATGCTTAGATCCTCTAGCAGACTACTAATTCAGACAAGCAAAATTAACAATGCATCTGGTGACTCTCTTTGCAAACACTGTAGGCAGATCCCGGAACTCACTTCCAGGTGACATTACTTTACTTTCCTCCCTAGGTCAATTTAAAACTAGACTCAAACAACATCTGGCAAAGTGTCTATGTCATTGTATCAAGCCTGGCTAACTCTCTTCTAGATTATGTAAAATCAATTAATCAGCTACTGTTTAATTTACCCCTGGCTTTCATCAGGGTTTAACTCTAACCTGTGAAACATGTTTATTATTGTTTGCTTATGTACTCTTTGTCAAAATTATAATTGTAACATGTTTTTAATGTTTCTGTTTACCTGGAGCTTTTCTCCCCGGGCCTCCACTGAAAATGGACATGCATCCAGTCGGACCATCCCGGTCAACAAATATAAAATAAAATAAAATAAATAATGTTTGTCAAAAATATTTTTATTGAAGTTTTTTGTTCCAGTAAAAACAGGATAAAACAACAATATACAGCTTACATTTACAATACATAAAAGCTATAACTATATACACATTTACAATAAAAGTCACCACAGAGAGCATTAATAACTATAAAACTTGATTGCAAAGACTGAGAAAAGGAAACACACTTATGCAATTAGCAAAGAGGAAGTAATAGGGGAGCATATCGGAGAAAAAGTATGTGGATTGAAATTGCTGAATCCAAGATAGAAACCTGGTATAATGTGCAAATCTTTATAATTATAGTCATAGTTTTAGTTTGGGACAGTGAGAGATATAGACTGAATCTTTTGTCAGAGGTTAGGAGCATAAACAGGTGGGAAGAGATGAGGTAATATCATGTATTACTTCTTGAGGATTAGGTGTAGCAATAGCTCCCAATATTTGTGATAGTACTCTTTATGTTTAGTGTTAGTGTATGCTAATTTGTGAGAAGATATAGCTAAGGAGCAGAAATCTTCCCATGGGACTGAGGATTGATCTGTCCATTTTTTGGTGATAAAGAATTTAACAAGGGCACAGATAGAGATAAGAATATGTTTTATGATTTTGGGGTATTTGGGTGAGATGATATGTAATATAGCTGTTTCCCATGAAAAGGTGGATTTTTTATAATCCATCTTCTCTAATCTTACTCTTAGTGAGCACCATAGATTATGCACTTTTTACATCCCCAAAAACATGTAAGATATCTACTATTTGGTTTGGGAAAAATGGACATTCTGCTGAGAATTTAGAATTAAACTTATGAAGGATTGATGGCGTGTAATAAGCATTGTTATTGACAATGATTTGGGTGTATAACAGGCGTTTAAAGGGAATACGTTTAACAGTATTTTCTATGGCCAATTTTCTATTTTCTACCGAAATTAGCTGGTTTTTACTTTGCCAATAGGCTGAAAATAAAAGTGAGCTTTGATCTTTTATGCTTGTTATTAGTTTGTAAGTCTTAGAGATCATTCTGTCTTTAGAGGCAAGGGTTTGTATTATTAAAGTAGCTAGGTTGATGTCTTGATGGCCTATTTTGGCTTGGTTTTAATTAAGTAAAGGATTTGGGTGAGAAAAGTTGTGTGATTCTTGGGGAGTCTAAGTTTCTCTCTTAATTGTGTTATATTGGTTTCCTGACATTCATAAACATCCTACACTGTACAGTCCTTTATAAGAGGTAATTTAGTTAGGTTTATTGGTTGATTGTTGATTGATAAATTAGGATTTAAGTGGATTGGTTGTATGAGGGCAAAGGCATTAAATAATTGTACAGATTTGAACACTTTTTGGATAGTAGAAAACATATGTTTAAGTAATGGGTGAGGTTTCCTAATATGAGTCTTTTTGACTTATATTCAGAAAAGGGAGGGACTTGGGGTTAATATCTGGGGATTTAAATTGATCATACCATATTTTAATCCATAGTGGTGTCCAGCACTTTGACTTGGGATCAAAGTTTATTATTTGGATCAGCCTGAAGGAGGTGGTTACAGTATAATAGAGCTTAAAGTCAGGTAGTCCCAAGCCTCCTTTGTCCTTTGGCAAGGAGAGTTTACCATATTTAATTCTAACCGATTTAGGATTCCACAAGAATTTAGATATGACTCTCACTACATTTTGGAAGAATTTTTGTGGCATGACAGAGAAAGTGACATATAGGTGAAAAATAATTCTCAGTAAAATATTCATTTTGACCACACTAGCTCTTGATAGTAAAGACATATTGATATTTTTCCATCTATTAATATCATTTTCAATTTTTGACCATGTATTGAATAGGTTGTTCTTGAGGAGTTCATTGACGTTAGGGGTGAAAGTTATTCCTAGGTATTTTATTTGGTACTTAGTCATGATCTCACTATCAGGAAAGTATAATTCTTTATGCCCTAAGGGATTTATGAGGAAATTATAAGATTTATTCTGGTTTAGCTTCTAATTGGATATAGACGAATATAGGTCTATAGCATTGAGTAATTTTGGTAAGTCAGTATTAGGGAGATCAAAATATAAATTTAAATAATCTGCAAAAGCAGAATATATAAACGTTGTATTTGATATTTTAGGAACATGATGAACATTTTTTTGGGATATGTATGGGAGCAGAGGTTCTAAATATAAATTAAAAAGCAGGGCGATAGGGGGCAACCCTGCCTTGTACCATTAGAGATAGGAATAGGATTAGAAAGGCATTAATTTATTTGAATAGTAGTAGAGGTTTTCTGGTAGAGTACTTTAATTATTTTTATGAATTCTTGTGGAAAGCCAAAAAAGGGTAGAACGTTAAACAGGAAAGCTAGGTTTACTCTGTCAAATGCTTTACTTGCATCAGCAGTAAAGACATATTTCGGGTGTTTATCCTTATCTAGTAGTCTAATGATGGCATCTTGTATAAGGGTGCTATTGGATGTTTGTCTGTTTTGCATAAATCCCATTTGTTCTTGTGAGATTATAGAAGGAAGAATGTTTTTCAGACTGTTTGTTAATATGTGGGCTAGAATCTTAAGATCAACATTTATAAGGGCAATAGGTTTATAATTAGCTGGGTCTACTGAATCTGAGTTTGGTTTAAGGATTAGAATGGTTTTTGAGTTGTTTAGATAACTATCAGTTATGCCATACTGAATTATATAGTTAAATACCCTCAGTAGAATTTTAGCAACCGGATCAGAATTTTTTTTTGTAGAACTCTGCCGTGTAGCCATTAGGTCCTGGAAATTTACCTGGTCTTATTTTATTAATTGATACTTTGATTGATAATCAGTAATTTGTGCAAATTTTAGTTTATGCAGACACTCTTCCAGCATATTTGTAGGTGGAGGGTTTGATAAGTTATACAGGTTTTTGTAAATATCCTTAAATGTGTTCAAGATGTCTTGATCTTCATATTTTATTACACCTTTGTGTATAATTTCTTTGATCCTCAGGGGCCCATTTTTAATATTAATTAGTCTAGCAAGAGTTTTAGAGGGAATTTGTGCCCATGCTGAATACCTATATAACAATCTCATCTCCCCAAAAGAGATATTTTCTAAGTATAACTTATGTAATTGCTTTTGTAAGTCTGTCATTGTATCTTCTAACTCAGTTGTATATTTATATTGAAGTTTTATTTCTGTCTTTGATTTGATTCTCTAGTTTGAGTTTAAAGTTATTGCATTATCTCTTAAACCATGAGGACTTTTGGATAATAAGGCCTCTTATAACCGCTTTAGCAGCTGCCATTGCACATCATGAGGGATTTGACTAGAGGTGAGATCAATGCTCAGTTGGTCAAAGATGGAATTTATTTATTGTGTAACCTCTTGGACTTGAATGATATTAGGGTTTAGAGTCCAATTATCGAAATGGGAAGGACTTTGGTTAGAGGAAGAGATGTTACTAGAGATGCTAATTTTGGAATGGTCTGAAATGGTTCTAGGGAAAACATACTTAATTACATAAGAAGTGAGAGACTGGGAAATTAGAAAGGCATCTATTCTTGACCAGGTTTTATGTGTGGTTGAGAAGAATGTGAATCTAGGTATAGAGGTATCATGTTGAAGTTTTGTAAAGGGTCTAATAGGTCTAAGGTACTTTGTAGTTCTTCTATGGCCATAGTAGTATGTTGAGATTGCTTAGATTATTTATCAGGACAAAGCAGGGCATTCCAATCCCCTCCTAAAATGTATAGATGATTTGGATAATTAACTAGAATATTGAAAATATCATAAATAAAAATATGTTGACCTGAGCAAGGACTATAAATATTAATAAAGAGTAAGGGCTTACTTAAGGCGGGACAGTTACTGGTAAACGAATTCCATCTTCCATTAGGATCACTTTTAGTTGAAGTGATGTCTCCTTGGAATAGTTTATTACCAATGATAGCTACTCCCATGGCCTGCAGAAATGATATGTTTTACCCATTTTCTTTTCCTCTCACTGTTCTAAAGTTGATTGACCATATGCGTCTCTTGCAGAAAAGTTATAATAGATTTATTTTGAAGTGTAAGATGCATGACAAGATTCCTTTTCTTTTTGTCCAATAGCCGCTTAATGTTCCATGAATCCACTGTAAACATTCACATAATCTAAAAGTGTTGTGAGGCATGTTGTTACATGATGACAGTATTTTTGAAAATAAAGAAATAGTGCTATTATGGGAAAAAAATACTTCGAATGGGGTGACTTCTAAATGGCTTATCCCTATATAGGTGCTTAACCACCCATACCTCTGATAGAGTAGGAAGTTAATGAATGAATATTGTGACATATTTTGAGTATGGGGTAAGTTGATAGAATTAAGTAGCAGATGGATGACAAAAGTACCCAAATTGTTCCAAACATAGACAAACATTAGCAACAAACTGTGCAAGCCAGCTCCTTTAAGTTGATACCAGCTAAGTGGAGTTGTCCTCAGACCTGTTCTTCTAGTAATATTTACATTTACTAAGATGTCATGCTAAAGGTTTCCAATCAATAACTTAAAGGTAGTCATTAGCATCATCCTCTGGGGAGATTCTGGTTTTGATAGGGGTATAAATTCCTTAGTAAAAAAAAAACTAATATATTTATAGGTAAGACTGATAGATAGTTAATAAAGATACTGGTATGGTAAACTTAAATAAGTATGCCTAGTTTCATACTGAGGCAACAGCCTTGTTTGCTGTTAGTAAATATATACCTCTATAAGTAAGTTTGAGATGGCCTGAGTAGATATATCCCACATTATATCTGATTGGCATTGGCAGATAAAGCTTGTAGAAGAATCCTTTAAAGACTTATTAAATCTCATATATGAGTAGCATATTGAAAAGAGGCAAAAAAATCTTGATTTACATTTAGAATAAGCTTAAGTCTGTTACTGTATCCAAAGTAGTAAAGAGTATAGTTGAATATTTAATACACATATATAGCAACCAGAGTTAATTTGCAAACAATTTAACAACTTAGCAATGAAAATCTGCTAGACAACCTATTACTATAGGTGCTCAGTTAATTATAAATCTGCCTAGAAAAATCATCCAATTCACTATACGCAGGTTCCATAGTAAAATTTGTACCATGCCAGTTCACTGTTTCAATTAATGAGGGAAAAAAAAAGAAAAGAAATAGCTTAACTGATTAGTGTACAAGAATAAAAACAGTTATGTATTTTTCTAGGCTTAATGGTACATTATGGAGCAAGTATATAACAACTTAATAGAACTTATTTACTTGCAGGTTGTAATTATTTATGAAAGCCTGCACTGTAAACTAATTTAAACTAAACACTTGCTATATAATGGAAAGATCCATCCAGAAGCAGCTGAATAAAAATGGAACATAAAGACAAAGATAATTCCTTGTACTTATAGATAATAATATGTTTAGACTCAACTTTTCCCCTATTTTTTCCTTCTTCTTCTCTTCTTCTTTTTTACATGCCTTCCTGATATCATTTGTGAAGGTTATGTTTGCAACATTTACAATTATGCAGCTAACAGCTTTTTTACGTAAAATGTGCAATTCTAGCCTTAATAGCTTAACAGAGATTCAGCATTAACAGTATTGTTTAGCTACCACAGTTTTGGCATGGTGGAATGACAAGGAAAAAAAAAAGATGAAAAAAAATAGCAGATGCCCAAAAAATAGTACCGGAGTTCATAACCTAATGCAGCTACTTGCTTCAGGGTTTTGGAATTTTTCAGTCAGTCTAGGATATGATATGTAGAGTCTTTTGTTTAATGCTGCCAGTTGAAGTTTATCGACAAAGATGAAGCTGTTTAGATAACAGGAACTTTTCAAAAGAACTTTTTAAGCCATTGTGGGCTATTCTAAGTGATCGTGGCTTAGAGCAGGTACTCAGTTCATCCCAGTAAGCCTTTGGGGCAGGAAATGCGATGTCGATGACATCATCGGGTGATAAAGCAAAGCAGAATGTTTTCCTGTAAAGTTGAGCAGCTTTCTGGGAATTGAATGCTGAGACACTAATGGACACTGTGCTGCCGAAAATGGAGGCTGATACTACAAGAAAAAACAACTAAATCATGAAGGAAGGAGAAATCTTCTTGATACAGCTGTCAGATGCAGCAGGACTTGTAGGATTCACTTTAAAGATCCGTAAAAAAGTGGATTTAGCCTCTTCAGGGGTTTCAACTGTTATTCTTGTCTCATTCTGATTGAAAATTAATGTGGCAGGGTATTTCATTTGAAAACAGATTTTTTTTTTCCAGAAGGTAGGAACAGCATTTGCTGAGTTTTGTTTTTTTTAATTTAATTTCTAGACGAAGATCCTGGGTAATAGCCACTTTGTTACCTCTCCATGTAAAGTTCTTTTTTGCTTTGTAAGCTATGAGAATGTTTTGCACATGTGCTGAATTAAATAGTCTGACATAAATTTGCCTTGGGGTTTCTTGGAGTTGAAAGCATCTGATGGATTTGTGGACTCTTTCAATTATTATGTCATTTAGGAGATCTTTATTGTCCAGTACTGTGCTTAGAACTTCTTTGACTATTACATTGAGCTGGGCATTTTTTAAAGATTCAGGAATACCTCTTAGACTAATATTATTTTGTCTACCTCTGGCTTCTAGAGCTAACATTTTTTGGTGCAGTTCTTTGATGGTGCTGTCATTTTCCTGTAGATTTTGTTTAATTTCTTTTATTTTGATTTCATTTTCCATTGATTTTGCTTCATTTTGCTCAAGCCTGAGTATAATTTGGTCTAGATTGAATCCATATGTACCTAGTTTGTGAGAGAAACCTTGAATTTCAGATTGCAGAGGTTGCAGTGCCATTTTAAGATCTTCAAGTGTTAGAGACTGATCTTGTTTTGATCTAAGGGTTAGCTTTGTGGATTCTTGCTGTGGCTTATCATTTTTTTGTCTTTTTGAGGAGGTGTCTTTCTCTGGTGTAGTTAGGGTTGCCAGCTGTCCGGTTTTTGACCGGACTGTCCGTTTTTTTTACAAATCGTCCGGTTACAAATATTATTCAAAACCGGACATATGAAGTCCGTTTTTTTGTGCCGTGAGCGACCTCCCACTTTACAGCTGCAGCAGGTAGCCAGGTACCGTTGATTGCGATTGTGGTGGTATTAGCGCGTCTTCTCCTTTAAGGAGAATCATGCGTGCCCAACACCACACCAGCGTGGAAGGAAGTAATTCTAATTTGCAGTCAGACTCACTCACTCGCCAAATTTTAAGCTAGCAGTTCCGTGACCGTGAGGGGCTAACTATGTCCATGTGGCAGCAGAGCAGCCAGGTGGTAGAGGACATTGTCCGGCAGCATACTAGAGCTCTGGAGCTGAGCAGAGAGAATATATATGTTCCTCAACCTCCTGAGCAGTAGTGCATAATATAACGATCTTAAGGAACTAAAAGCAGAAACAGCAGTTATGTGGACAGAATTGCCCACGACGACCACCAATATAGAGGTTACCATTAGGGAGAGGACAAGCCAGCCACCCACTTCCTTGCATCTCATCTGAATGCTTGCATGTGCTTCAGACTTGACTTACTTGTGTGCCAGCCTTTGCAAGCTTTGCTGTGGGCAAGCTCAGAGCAATTCAGTTCAGCCTTGATAAGACTTGAGCCTTCTCTCTCTCCAGCGTCTCAGTCAGCCAAACGAGCTTTGCCATCAACCTCTTTCACTCCTTTTCTCCTGTTCTTTTCAAGGAGAGCGCCAGTCTGCCAGCAAGGATGCCCAGTCTTTGAGAGGCAATACAAAGAGACCGGAGTTCTCGTCTTTAGCTCTCCGAGTTCATCTACTCAAGTTTGAGGGGCTACGAAGGAACTTGCCAACAAGAAGAAGCAAGGATGCACATTCACACAGAAGCCAACAGCGGAGGTAAGGCAATGCAATAGCTGACTTGCAATGTTAGATTAGTTTGGAGGGAATATCACCTCAACCTGCCGCTTTTTTGCAAACGGATTCAACACCATCAGCTGTATTTGTGTCCTCTGACCAGGGAATGAGAACCCTAACAAGAAGGTCATACTACTGTTTCCTGCATGCCAGCACATAAACACATCTGGCTGATAGGTGGAATAAAAAACATAATGAGGTTTGGTGGATAGCGAAGTTGTGTGTGTAAATGTTTGATCAGTTTTTTGTAGAATGCAAGACAAAAGGCTGGCTTAGTGAACGCGATCAGCTTGCTTCACAGGAGTATTCACAGAGGCAGCTGTGGCTACAGATGGTGCTGGAGATAGGGTTGAGCAAGGGAAGTTATGAATCTGTATAATTTCAAGATCTGTACTTTTTATCCTTGGGTTTGCAATTATAAGATGCCAACTCTGGCTCCTGCTGAGCTGGAAGATGATGGCAAGACGAGCAGAGAGGAGAAAAGCTAAATCAAGTAGCTGATTTTAATCATTCTGTGCTTCCTTCTGGCAAATGAAAGTAGATATTATAGCTGAAATTAGATATTATTTCTATTATCCTTTATTTGCTTTAATTAGGCTTCTTGACTTCCTGGTGTTTAGTAAAGCACATATCTGTTCTTGGTTTATATTCCGCTAGATACTACACATTTTTGTTATAGGCAACAATGTATAAAACGTCGCATTTTGAGTAAACCACAACCGATAAAGGATTTAGCACCTATAGTATACATGTTTGAGTGACCACCGAACTATCGAATCCTACTCGTTTAGTCAAGTGTCCCAGATTCAGGACAACGGCCTTCGTCTGTTGTAAAGGCACAGCCTGTTTCTCTTGAGTGTTTGCAGTCTCAGTCTCTGGCTTTTTATGTGTTTTCCTTTCAAGTTTTGTTATTTAAATATTATTTTACGTTTGGTAAATTGGCCAAATGACATATCTCACATATGATCATATTTTTATTACAACACTCAGAAGCCAGGCAATAGCATTTACTTTATAAACTTATAGCACTCCCGTTTGTGGGGAGGGGGGCACGGTGCACCTGTTGTTGTAAATGTGTCCTTAGGAGACACTATTTGATGCTTTGAATCTAGCGTTGTTGTACCTTGAAATACGGAGAACGGTACATGTTGAGGTGTTGTGACCAGGTTAGTGTTCTGCTACAGTAATTTGTAATCAGCCCAAACGCTGAAGAATGTTGTTTGCTCTTTACTTTATGTGAGGGGTTTGTCGTGTATTTTGCCCCCATCCATCTACTTTTAAAAAGGATGCAGGGATACAAGCATACCACTGTCCTTTTGTCCCAGCCTCCAAGGTCACCTACAGAACTTCTGTAGGTGACCTTGGAGTTGGAAGCCTGCAAGTCTCTGGTAGTCAGGAAAACACTGTACAAAGTCCAGTATTCTGTTTTACAAAAGGAAACAGACTGTCAGTGTGTTAAATTGGCTGATTTACTATGCTTTTTTACAGAAAAGCACAGTAAATCATCCAGAACAGAAAGTGGGTGTTCCCATCATCTGATGTCACTGTGATGTCACAAGGGCATGTGTGGGAGAGGGGGTGGGGTGGGTGGAGTTATGGGTGATGCAAGGGGCGTGACCTTAGTCCGGTTTTAGCCACAAAGAAATCTGGCAACCCTAGGTGTAGTAATCAGAGACAGTTTTGTTTTGGTAGTTAAAGTTTCCATTTGGTCTGTGTGGTTATCCATTCCAAGTAAAAGAAAAAAATATTTGAAGTAATAGACCAAGTTGTTGATACTAAGATACAGAGTTCCTTTTCTTTATCTGTTTTCTTTGGTTAGGCCTCAGAGTCTGGAAGCATCTTCACCATGCGGTTCAGGGCTCAGTATCCAGTAAGTAGTATTTAAGAGCAAAAACACGTAAAATCTCTTGAAATTTTGGCAAAGATGGTTTATATTTGCATTTTCCTATTAACCTTTAACGATTTGTGGTATTTTGATTGTATGATGCACCGGCAAAATGTTGGATATTATTTAAGAAATGAGGAGCTGTACAGATAGTGTGCTTACAGGCTGTCCACCATTTTGGAATCCTTTGTCAGAAGGTATTTAAAAGCTATAGAACTGACATTCATTCTAGAGGCTTTAGTTTTAAATGTTTCTATTAAGTCCTTATGAAGCATACTTTGTTACAAGGTTTTCAATGTATTTTAGACAGGTTGTCGGGTAAACTATTTTGCACTCTACTTTTATTTTTTACTAATTCAGTTGATGCTTCATACTGATAATATACTATCATGCAATTGTTTACTAACATTTTTGTTCTGGGAAGTGGGATTGGTTATATAAACATTTTATAATTAATCATTATTATGACTTTATCTTGTAAAAACAAGTCATGACAGAATTATTCACCATATTTGCTTTCATGATATAGTTGCTTTTGAATTCATTACAAAGGGAGTTGTGATTTCAGTAATACCATAGACTCCTCACCGGTACTCTAAGGACCCATTCAAGAGATTATATATTACATCATTTCAAAAGTTTCAGGTTACATCAGAGCTGTAAAATTGTTCCATAATTATTTAAAACAAAATTTATTGTTTAAAATATGAACAGTGTTTTTTTTTTTAAAGTGTAATTTTCTGTTTTTTAATTTACATTCCAACTATACTTAGACATAGCACATTACTTTTCTCAAACAGAACACCACTTTTAACATTGTTTCTATGTTAAGACAGGGCTCCTCCCCTTCTAATTCTGCAAATTTAAAGACTCCTCTTTCTTATTGCCTAACTCACAACACTAATATGTGTATTTAATTATTTATTTACTTACTTATTTATTTGGCATTTGTTAACCAGTAAAATCTGACTGGGGCATGAGATACCCATTTTCAGTGGAGGCCCAGGGAGAAAAGCTACAGATACATATGGCTAACAGAATGAAAAACTAGGCAGACATAATAAAGTCATGACATTCAAGCACAAGTATGAAAACAACATATTAGTTTGTAAGAATAAAAACTCAACAGGCATAATAAAATTATAGTGTTCAAGCATAAATTATATGGAAAGCCTGATAATAGGAAGATGCAGCATTATTTACATGAGATATGATTATCATAACGATTATTAATATCCTAGAGGTCATGAAATATGGTAACAGATTATATTGGTGCAGGCTTAGGATAGGAAGAGTAGAGAAGAGTAGGATGTGATAGAGAGGATAGTAGGAATAGATGTGGAAAAGGTATGAGTGTAACCTCAGTGGAGTATGTATAGAGGAAGGGAGGGTAGGGTAAGTTAGTAGCGGGGATAGAGAGAAAGTAGAGGTAGAAAAAGGTAAAAGAGTACCTCAGCCTGGGCCCATACAGGAGCAAATCAAAGCTTTGTTGAAGTATTCTTTTATAGAGGTTTATAAGGAGTGCAGGTTAGTGGCAGTTTTGATAGTTAAAGAAAGGGAGTTCCATAGTTTTGCCACAGAGCAGGAGTAAAGGCTTAGGCCTAGGGTGTTAAATTTATAAGTTATGAGGAGACGTTTATCTTTAGATCTGAGATGTTCATCTGGGATATTAAAGTTGATTAATGGGCTAAGAGCAGGACAATCTAATTGGTTGTGGATGATTTTGTATACCATAGCAAGTTGCATGCATTGTAGGATGAGGTGGAGTTCAAGCTGTCTTAGGGGAATGTAGGGCTTTACAGTGATGAGTTAGAGGGGTTGTGTTCATACCTCTCAATTCTACAGGTTTTTGCAGAATGTCCAGATTTTTGCCTCATATTTTTGATCCATTTTTCACAAAATTGTGGTTTTCTGGCAAATTTGTGGCAAATCATTAAAGATTGAAGTTAGAAAATAATTACAGACATTTGCATTTCAGACTTCATACCCTTCAGAAATGTCATGCTAATGCAAAACTTGTTATTCTATCAACTTTATAAGTTTGTAAGAGCAGTATTTAAAATGTGTCACTATTTTTGGTCCTTTTCCTCACTTTTACTTATGGTTTTGCTCAGATTTTTTGCTCTAAGAGGTTGAGAGGTATGAATGCATTTATGGCAAATTTGGCAATTTTTTTTAGAAGCTTTCTTATTTTTTTTTCTTACAAAGGTCTGTATATTAGTTAGAATTGGGGCCCCATATAACTGTGAGGACAAGAGGTAGATTTTGGTAAGGGTAATTTTGGTAGCTGCTATGAGGAAGTTTTTATTCCTGTATAGCATGCCTATTTTTTGGTGTTTTCTTTATACTGTTTTGTATGTGTAGGTCAAACTTGAAATTATCATCATTCATGACACCTAGTAGTTTGGTAGGTTGAACCAATTCAGTTTCAGTATTATTGGCTGAAAATATCTTGAAGTTTGTTTTGTTGAAACTATGGGTTTTTTGGGTGAAGAGAAGGAGTTTTTTTTGGGGGGGGGGTCAGTAGGAGTACAGCACTGGAGAGCCATAGTTCTATGGAAGAGAAAGCTTGTTGTGTTATGTGTTGTATGTGAGTTAATGTGTCTGATACACAGATGATAGTGGGGTCATCTACATATTGGGTAAGAGTGCCTTCACAAGAGGATGTATGTAAGTTATTGATGAAGACATTAAATAGTAATGGGCCAGGGATGGATCCTTGATGAATAACTGAAGTGAGGAGGCAGATAGACCAATGCTGGAAAGTTCTTTGAGGAGTTTGGGGTGAGATACCATGTAAAATGCTTTTGACAAATCTAGAAATACTGCAGATACTAGTTTGCCAGTGTCATGGGCTTTGTTAACAGAGTCCATAAAAGATAATAAGGCTATTGAGGTACTGTGTGCAGGTTTAAAGACATGCTGAGTGTGGGAAAGTGTGTTTTGTGTATAAGATGGTGGAGGGGTTGTAGGTGCATACATTTTTCAAGAATCTTAGACGGGAGATAAGATTGCAATAGGATGAAAGTTTGTGATGTCAGTGGAGTTGCCTCCTTTATGTAAAGGGATAATGTGTGATCTTTTCCTAGGTTAGGGACATGTGATTCAGCTATGGAATGTTACTGCCTCTGCAGTAAGCTTTAGGTATTCTGGTGGGAGGTTGTCTGCTGAGGTTGAGCAAGGTTTCAGTTTTTGTAATTGTTTATTTATTTATTTTTATTTTATTTATTTATTTATTTATTTATTTTGAGATAAAGGTATTGGCTGAAAAGTAAGCTGGGGATGGTTTGTTTTTTGGTTATGAGTGAGGGGTTGTACGTATGTGTGTAATGTGTGTGGTGTGTAGAGGTTAGTATTGGGGGTATTAATAGAAGTAGTGAGTCGGGGTGGATGAATAGGGTTTAATTTTAGGTTGGATATGGACTCTATAAAGTATGTGTTGAATTTGGTTTCTGTTTGAAGAGGTGGTATATTGGGGTATGGATTGAGATTATTTTTATTTCATGGGTTGAGTAGTCATGTTACAAAGGACCAGCATTTCTTAGGGTTGTTTTTGTGGTTATCTTGAATGTTGGTATTTGTATTTTTTTGTCATGCAATATTTGTCTTTTTGTTTGATTGCAGAGTTGTCTGTATAACTGAGGATGTGTATCATTTTTATTCTTTAGCCAGGCAATCCATCCATGTCTTTCATTAGAATTTTACATGATTTAGTGAGCCATAGGGCACAATTATTTTTTTATTCTTTTTGTTCACTGAAGGGCTAGGGAGTTAAGAATTCTTAGGAAGGTGTTGTTGAAATGTTCAACTGCATCATTAAGTGGGAGTCTTTTTAAGATGGCCCAGTCTATAGCTTTAAGGATTCATTAAATACCTCTATTCTGAATTTTAGTAGGTTGTGTATAGTTTTGAACTTTTGTTGCTTTGTGAGTTGAGTGATAGTCCTGTGAGTATAGGCTGATAGGTGGTCATTTAAGGAGTTGAAGAGTATACCTGAGGATGTAAAGTTAGAAGGGCTTGAGACTAGTATCCAGTCCAGTGTGGAGTGGTGGATGTTATTTTTGCTTTATCTGGTAGGAGTATTTATACATTGAGTAAAGCCACAGAGGTTTATACTGTTTGTTGCATGGTGTGCGGTTAGTATCTGCCAGTCACTGTTAACATCCCTTAGGATAATGGTTTCATTCGGTATTGTTTTAAATACCCAGGCTAGAATATTTTCTAGAATGGGAATATTTTTCCCAGGAGGGATGTATAAAACAACTATGCAGATGTTCCCTGATGAGTTAAGTTTTAGAAATGTTATATCAATTTTGGCTGTGCAGAATTTTAGTATAGTATTTGAGTATGGAGAAACTATCAAGCTGTTAGGTAAAATTAGGGCTATTCCACCACCTTTTTATATGCCCTGTCTACTGTGAAAATGCTGTAACCGAGAGATAAATTTCAGTATTTTTTTATTTCTGGCTTTAGTCAAGTCTCTGTAATAGCAAGAGTGTCTGGGTTAGAGTGTGTTAATCAGGCATGAAAGAATATCAGTTTATTGCACATGCTCCTGGTATCAAGGGTGATAAGTTTTAGTTTTTTTGTCTGTGTAGTAGGAATGGGGCTTGGGTTAGGGTGAATGTCCCCATACAAGTTTAAGGCAATAAAAGAACATCTAGCTATTTTAGGAGTTTAATATAATTTGGGTATTTGTATTAGTTTTAGGTTGTAGTGGTTAGTATTGAGGACTTTAGGGTGGGAACAGAATAAGATTGGTATAGAGATCAGTGTTGGGGTTATTTGGGAGAAGCTTGTGGTGGAGGGATTGAGTGGTGATGATGAGGTAATAGTTGAGATATGCTTTTGTAGTAGTGTTACTGAAGGAGCTGTTAGGGTAGAAAGGAGAAGAAGGAAGATATATGAGATGCATGAGTAAAACAGCATGATTGGTGTAGAATGAGATAATGGAAATAGAGGGAGAATTAGGGCTGTTGGAGGTGAAACAGTTATAGGCAGTAGATTATAAGTGAAAATACTGTTTGATAGTAGTGTAGAAAAGGGGAGGATTGGTTAGAGAAATATGGGTGTGGTGTGGGAGGGGGATGTTGTGCAGTAGACTAATAGGGTATAGTTGGAACTGGAAGAAGTTTGCAGGAGGTGGAGCTAAAGGAAGTATAAGTTTATAAAAGAAGAGTGGTAGGTTGTCCTAGTATATTCTCTGGAATCTAAGGAATAGAAGAGTATTAAAGGCTAGAGTATAATGATGAAGTCAAAATATGAAAAATGAGGGTTTATTTTGGAAAAAAAATGATTCAATGTAGAATGGATGGCTACTGTTAGGGACAGTGTGATTATAAATGGCTATAGTGCAAAGCAATATGGGAGGGAGAAAGATAGTTGGGAATGGAGCTAAAAATTAAAAAGTGATAATGAAGTAGGAAACAAGAAACAGAAGTGCATGTACAGAAGTAGTAAGGTCATTTGGGAAGGGATTTGGAAAAAGAGTCACAAGTGCAATGTGTATGTAGGAAGTATAATATTAGAGTAAGTGGAGGGTAGATGAGACTTGGGGTAGGGTAGGGGAGTGAAACAAGGCCAAGCTTTGTGGGCCTTCTATCTTCAGGTCAATTTATAGGTCAGTTTATAAATGAGAGCAATCACTTTATACCCAGAATAAAACAATTAACAAACATATGCAAGTAAAACAGGTTTTATGTCATTTCTTGAGACTAAATACCTGGCATATGTAGTATAGTCTACTGGTCAAGCAAAAAAAGACAGTGGCCAACTTAGAAAGGGGTCCCGCTATTTCACAGAGCAGGCATGTATTTAACAGATTAAAATTAAAACACAACAAGGTTCTTCCTGATAAATATGCTTACATGAAACAATGACAAAAGTCTCAGTAAACATGTAGATGGGCTTTGTGATAGAACTCCTGGAATATTGGGGTCAGATGTAGTGATCACAGGCTATGAAACAATGGCAAATGTCTCAGTAAACTTGTAGATGCAGGGCTTTGTGACAGAGCTCCTGAAATATTGGGGTCAAATGTAGTGACTGCAGGCTAGGAAACAATGACAAAAGTCTCAGTAAATTTGTAGGTGCAGGGTTTTGTGAAAGAGCTCCTGCAATATCAGGGTCAGATATGGTGACTGCTGGCTATAAAACAATGGCAAAAGTCTCAGTAAACTTGTATGTGTAGGGCTTTGTGACAGACATCCTGCAATATTACGGTCAGATGTAGTGACCGCAGGCTTTGATACAATGACAAAAGTCTCAGTAAACTTTTAGGGGCTTTGTGACAGAGCTCCTGCAATATCATGGTCAGATGTAGTGACCACAAGCTATGAACCAATGACTGATGCACTGTGGGAATTAAGAACTTAACATTTAGTTTGCAACAATGCTATTAAGACCAAAAGTCTGCATTATATAGACAACATAAAATGTAATATTTTCTCTTTACCATATGATGCAGACATTATGCTCAGGCCATGGAAGAAGAAATACCACTACAGCAGGAGGTTTTGTGATTCTGTTATTTATTCAGCAGATTAATATTTTATCACCTTTCTTTTGTTTCCCTGAGTCTCTTGAGTACTTCTCTTTTTGTTAACCTCTTCCCTTGCACTTTGTCTGCCATTTCTATGTTGGATATTTTTCCCTTTTCTTCTCTGGTTCAAGTTTGCTTTTTTTTTCTGCTAGAAGATTGTTAGTTATTCTGTTGCACTGAAGTCCTGTGTAGATTCTGAGTCATTATCTGTATGCATGCTGTTTTTTTCCAACATTGCATTCTTTTGAGGTTTACCTATTTCTGTCTTCTTCATGCTTAGAATGTGTCCTGAGTGCATGAGTGTCCTGCTTTTTTCAGCTTAATCACGGCTCCTTACAGGTATTGCATTCAGGATATGCTAACTTTACTTTTATTGGTCAGACCTTCTTCCTTCGACTTTCAGGCAAGTCTTGAATTCAAAATGTATATAAACTATTTAATAATATTTATTTACCTTTCTCCCTTTCTTAATGCATTAATTAGTTTAACAAATTATGCCATATTCTGTGAAAGTAATAATTTATAAACCATAGATATTAGTGAGTTTTTGCTTTGAAATACTTCTTAGCATTTCTAATACATTGTTTGGAAATCACATAGCTGTTCAACAAAATACTTCCTAATCCGTGTAGTGACCTAAATTTTAAAAATGTTATAATTTATTTATTTATGTAAATGGCTATTTAAAAAGACAGCTACACCCAAAAGAAGTTACACTGTAGATCACACTACAGTAGAGAAAGAGCATAATTCCCCACACTGGGCAAGTGTTTACTTGCCCTGGGAATACTTGCATGGTTTAGGATTTTCAGTTTTGTGATTTTTGTCTCAATATTCTGGTCTTTGGTATTGTGTAATTATGGCATTTAGAAGTAGACACCCACACACACACACATATATATATATATATATATATATATATATATATATATATATATAGACACACACATGCATGCATACATACATACATAAATAAGTAAAATATATAAATAAAAAAAAGAGCAAGAAATAAGCCAAGAAAGGACAGGCACAAAGAACACTACAATGAAATGAGTAACAACAGGTCCTATAATCATTACACAATGGTTACTAACCATTTTTAAACAAATTCTCATCATTTACTGTGTGCCTATAAACTAATTAAGGATAACCTGCTAACTGTCTAAAACTCAAATCCACAACCTAGCACTCCCATTGATTCAGTGTAGATGTGTCTGTGCAACATAAAGAGTACATCTAGCTACTTTCAAATAGTAACATACACTTCCCTTAAGAATAATCAGGGGCTAATTCTTCATAAACCATTTCCTCAACTATAAATGACTGACATAAAACCACATATTCATCAAAAATGACTCACATAAGCCAGTTCTGTGATTGTAACTGAATGGTATAAACCAATTCCTGAGTCATAATTCAAATAAACCAATTTCTTGTTCATAACATACTGAGAAAATAAGATTGCTAAGAACAGCTGCACATCTTCTTCAGTTAAATGCTTTAGTTACAGAAATATCCTGTTTACTAACACTATGGACACAGCAAGTTCACTCAGACTAGTTGTAAACCTGAGAAGCCCAGCATCTGTTAGTGAGCTGTCGAGCATTTGAAACATTGTACAATCATTGCTGCCTGCACTACCTCTGCAGGTATAGTGCTGACAGTGATCTGCCATGTGCGGTGTAAATGCAACAGGTAAGAGGAGAGGACTCTCTGGCATGGTCACACCTGAGGAGGAAATAAGTCCTTCCCCGGGATTTGTTAAACCCTACACAGAGTGTAGGAATAGTGCAGCAGCTGCTGCACGGAACATGGCTCTGAGCAATTCAGCGAAGAGCTCCCGGGACTTGCATGAGTGCTTCTACACTATTCCTACATGGACAACACTATCTTATGCTTATTATCTCATTTTCTGGTGAAAACCATACAAATGAGGGGAATTAGTGATTCAGCAAGCTGGCAGGTGCTCATGCAGGAATAGTATAACCTGCAGAAATGTATTCAGTTACTAGCTGAATACAATTCTGCAAATGAGAAAACAGAGGGATGACAGCTTGAAAGAAAGCATGTATTATATTTAGTAGGTATGCCAATGGCCAAATATATCACCATTGGTATGAAAAATAGTTTTAATTTTTTAAAATAAAACTTTTTTTTTGGACAGTCTCAGCTGTTTTAAGCATAGGGTAGCTGCATGCAAACAGGATTGTGCCAAAAATAAAAAAAAAGGGGGGGAAAATAATTTTTACAGAAATCTGCATTTTTCCATTATAGTTTTTAGGCATGCAGAATGAAAACAATACCAGGGAATAGTGGTTGCTGAGGGGAAAGGCCCAGTGATAGCATGGTAACTATGGAGTAAGGCAGTGGTGTACACAAATGAGGGGAGTTATACTGAATCACAAATTTCTTCTAAGTGTCAGACTGCACCTAACCGTGTAGGTGCACCAACACCACTGTGCAGACAGTAGGAGTAGCCAACATGAAAACGGGGTGTGTCATGTTTGCTGTAAGCACATTGGAGCTCAGTGGCCTATGTTTGCCCTTAGCTAAGCACAGCTAAATAAGGGTGTGTGTCTGAGACTGTATTGTCTTATTCCATGAAATGCAGAGCATGTTTGTATACAGGGAGGGCCAGTTCTGCTTAAAACTGTTTACTTTAGCTAAACAGTTGCACATGGCGCACACCAAGCCTAAAACAAAACAAACAAACAAAAAAAAAAAATAACAGAAATAGCAGAACTGTTTACAATTGAGCACCGGTTATGCATGGCATGCATCAGGGCTTAAACGGAGAGTAAATGGGAAGGGGAAACAGTAGAAGGAAGGCAATCAAGGAGAACTAGCATAGCTGGCAAAAGGAATGTATCAGAATCAGCCAATTACACAGGCAGCAGCCCGGCACGCTATTAAAATTATGCTAACACTTTTCAGTCTGTTTTTTCCCAAAAACTCTACACCACTGGTGTACACATTCAGGGGAATTTTAAACTGATATCCACAACACGAACTCTGAAACCAGTAAAACACAAATACGCCATTCCAAGTATCAATAAAGGCTGTCCTCCTAGTTCAATTCAATAAAAAAGCAGGTCGTATTGCATAAAACTTCATTTATTTAAACATACAAACAAAAAAACAAAAAATGGATTGAGCGCTTTCATCTCCAGCCTGGAGACTTCATCAGAATCACCTGTCCTGGCCACATTAATTCATTTATAATGTGAATGAGGTAAAATACCAACTATTGTATTCTGACAATTAATTCAAACTGACCTTATTAACCCTTCATTGTCACAATGTAATAACAGTATTGACACCTACAACCTTTGCTTTATGTACACACTGACTTGTTCCCCATTACAAACTCAGAAAATATATTAAATACATGTTCTAAAACCTTGTGAATTCATAACTTTTAAGTATAAAAATATAGTTATTGCACATATATATATATATATATATATATATATATATATATATATATATTTAAAAAGGTATAATAGATCAATATTTTAATATATTGTGGGACATTGAATGCTAAATATAAATATATGAAATAATACGTATAAATAAAATGCATACCACAATTTTAAACCAACTTTAAAAACCTTGTAAAGCTCATAAATATATGAATATATATAAAATATTTATAAAAAAAACATAAATAAAAAATAGAAAAATGCATATGGAAAGACTATACATATATACTTGTATGGTGGTATGGATTGGTATTCCATCTAGCAAAAAGTATCTAAATAGCTAAATTACATTATTTGCATCTCTTAGGATCAGTAGAGAGCAATTTTAAAGCAGGAGTGATGGAGATGTGGTCATTCAGACCCAGATTGCCAAATCATTTCCCAAAATTCCAACAGGGTCTCCCAATCACCCCCTCTCTCATTACGTCCAACCTTTTCTAATACCCAAAATGTATAGTCTGTATTTTTACATTTAAGGTTATGTCTATATAGGGCATTATTATCATTCTTTTTATTGATTTCCCGTATATGTTCATAAATTTGTAATCCCAGATTACGTTCTGTTTTTTCAATGTAATAGGCCCAACAGACCGTGCAGTATGCCACATATACCATGCCTTTAGTATAACAACTGGAATTTGTCCTCCCACTAATCCTATAACCAATGGTGGGTATATATAATTCCTTTTTGCCAGCTATAAAAAAACATTGGGCACACCTCCCACATTTAAAAGTACCAGCTTTTGGGCATGTCCTACCTCTAATGTCATTCCTTTTCCTCTCCAGTATATTTTTTAAATTCATATTCCTCTTAAAACTATACCTTAGTGTTTTTTGAAACACCTCCACTCTTGTGGGCATTCTATTAAGCATATTCCAGATCTCATTTATACACTTTTTTATCCATCCCACTTCCCTGTGGTAAGTCAATGTCAAGTATGGTAATTGACCGTCCACTAGTTCCGTATTATTAGTGACTCTCCTGCTTGTAAAACTTCCACCATTAGTCAGTAAGGGTAAATAGGTTATACCCCATCCTTCCACCACTGTTTTCTTCATAGTGTTGATCAATTCATTAGGATACCCCCTTTCCCTAAACATTTCTTGGACGGTATCTATTTATTTTATAAAGTCAGATTTATCAGAGGTCATCCTTGCTATTCTAATCATCTGCCCCTTAATAATATTCTTTTTAAGACTGCCTGGGTGGTCACTCTCATAGTGTAAATACGAATTAGAATAGCATTCCTTTCTATATATACTAGATCTGTACACCTTATTTATATAATCCTTTTTCAGCATGACATCCAAAAAATGTATTTCATCTACACCAATATTATGTGTAAATTGTAAAAAACTTGTAGTACAGTTTAAATAGGTCATAAATTCCACTACCGTTTCTTTAGTTCCCTCCCATAGAATAAAATATATATGGGTGCACACAATGACCCAATCGCCACCCCATCCATTTGATGATATAAATCCCACTGAAAATAAATATAATTGTATCTTAATACAAGCTCCATATTTTCCAACACTAATTTAAATTCATCTGGGGTCAAAAAATCAAACTCCACTAACATTTGTTCAAACCAAGTCAAACCTTCAGCATGGGGTATAACAGAAAATAGATCCTTAACATCTATGGTAAAGAAAATATTATCCTTGAAGGGACTAGTTCCTATTTTGTTCAGGAAAGTCCCATGAATCTATCAAAATGTGTGGGTACTTGGGGTAAAATTTCTTTAGTTTGGTGTCCACATATATAGCCAGTGGTTGTGTTTTGGATCCTTGTGAGGTAACTATTGGTCTTAGGGGTGGGTTATCCACTCCTTTATGTATTTTGGGAATGCCAAAATGGCAGGAATAACAGGTTTAGGTACCCTTAAAAAGTTGTATAAGTTTATATCTATCAGTTCCTGAAGCAGATTATCTTCAAGTATCAGATCGATCTTTTTATATGAAATATTTTACTTATATGTAAAAATACGGACTATAAATGTTGGGTATTAGAAGAAATTGGACTTAATGAGAGAGCGGGTGATTGGGAGACCCCGTTGGAATTTCGGGAAATGATTTGGCAATTAAGACTGGACGCATGTCACAGTCAGGGTCTGAATGACTACATCTCCATCACTCCTGCTTTAAAATTGCTCTCTACTGATCCTAAGAGATGCAAAGAATGTAATTTAGCTATTTAGATACTTTTTAATAGATGGAATACCACTCCTAACCACCATATAATAGAGATGTATAGTCTTTCCATATGCATTTTTCTATTTTTTTATTTATGTTTTTTATAAATATTTTATATATATTCATATATTTATGGCCTTTACAAGGTTTTTAAAGTTGGTTTAAAATTGTGGTATGCATTTTATTTGTACTTATTATTATTTCATATATTTATATTTAGCATTCAATGTCCCACAATATATTAATATATTGATCTATTATACATTTTTAAATATATATATGTGTAATAACTATATTTTTTATACTTAAAAGTTATTAATTCACAAGGTTTTAGAACATGCATTTAATATATTTTCTGAGTTTGCAGTGAAAAATAAGTCAGTGTGTATGCAAAACAAAGATTTTAGGTATCAACAAATGGTTGTATCAAAAACTGTTATCACACTGTGCAATAATTATTATTTTTTTATATTTTTTATATTTTTTTTATATTTAAAACTTATTTAAAATGTATTAACTCACAAAGTTTTAGATATGTATTTATTATATTTTCTGAGTTTGTAATGGGAAACAAGACAGTGTGTACGTAAAACAAAGGTTATAGGTGTCAATACTGTTATTACATTGTGACAATGAAGGGTTAATATGGGCGGTTTGAATTAATTGGCAGACCAATACAATGTTTGGTATTTTACCTCATTTACTATATAAATGAATTAATGTGGCCAGGACACATGATTCTGATAAAGTCTCCAGGCTGGAGATGAAAGCGCTCAATCCATTTTTTTGTTTTTTTGGTTTGTCAGTTTAAACAAATGAAGTTTTATGTGATACAACCTGCTGTTTTATTGAATTGAACTAGGAGGACAGCCTTTATTGATACTTGGAACAGCGTATTTGTGTTTTACTGAATATTAAACTGACAAATCTAACAAAACATGTTAGGGGCTGCTGTTGCTCTGATCTGTCAGTATGTGCTAGAGACCGAGGGTGGTGAGGAGGATAATGCTGACAAACAACTCAGACCGAAAAGAAGGAGAAGAGTGTACAAACACAGGGTACGCTACCAGGGGCCACATGATCTGGAGATAGTAGAGCCCTACAGAGTGGACAGGGACATAATTCAGCAACTTGTTGAGCTGTGCTGGCCTCATCTCAGACCCAGAACTAACAGAGGGGAACCCATCCCACGTAGATACCAAGGTATGTGCAGCCTTAGGAATAATAGCTACAGGTACTTTCGAAAGACCAACTGGGGATATCATGGGGGTCTCACAGGCATCTGCGTCCAGGATACTCAACCAGTTCCCGGATGACATGTGACCACATGCCGCTGAGTACATTTACTTCCCCAGCACCCATGAGGACAGGACCAGCAATATGCGTCTCTTCCACCATGTAGCAGAATATCTGGAGGTACTGTGTGCCATAGACTACACGCACATCCACATAAAAGCACCACCCAGTGACCAGGGTAGGGTCTACCTAAACTGTAAGGAGTTCCACTCCAACTGCCAGGTCATGTGCGATGCCCAGGGCATTATCATGAATGTGTGTGCTGGCAGCCCTGGAAGCTATCACGACTCCCACATGTGGCATTTGTCACAGCTGTACCAGTCATTTGCCAGTGGGGACATTTCATATGGCCATCTGGTGGGGGATGCTGGCTACATACTGGAAACATGGATGATGACACCTATCAGAAATGCACACACACCCACACAAGAACACCATAATGAGGCACACGCACAAACCCGGATCATTATAGAGCATGTGTTTGGGATGCTCAAGTCACAGTTCTACTGCCTTGACATATCTGGTGGAGCCTAGCAGTACTCATCAGCCACATGGGCACACATGTTCAAAGTATGTGCCATGCTACACAATATGATCCTGTGGAAATAGCTGCAGCAGGAACAAAATGGGGAAGAGCCACACAGCCCCCCCCACCATTGCCAAGGTCCCCACAGGCACAACGGGACTCGGAGGAGGAACATCCTGAGCCTGCCCCTGTAGGCAGATAGAGGAGTGCCCAGTATGCCCTGGCCTTGGCAAAGAGGCAACACATAACACATACACTGACACTGTAGGGCCTGAGTCACTGATCTCTTTCTGTTAATCACACACACAGTAAAATGGATGCCAAACATCACACCACTTATACCTTACCATGTATAGGCAGTGTACTGCCTGCATCTGACATAGTCAGCCCTCAAGCACCATCCTCACAACAGCCTCGGGCAAAAGTAAGTCAGTCTCCTTAACAAAGTAAATGAATGGAGTTGAATGTTCTGATAGCATATATATGGTATTGATCAAGCATGCAAGGGAATTGGGTGGCTTACTGGGATAGCAGCAGACAACTGACAGCTCTGTGGGACAGCAGGAAGTGTATCCCCAGTACTGGCTTACCCACACCATGCATTACCATCCTAGTTGACAAATACCACTGCAGTATATGTGGTAAGCCAAATAACTTGGGGGTCATAGGTCACATGCATGGATGTCAAAGTGGGGTTCCCACACCCACCCTGAGCCTCTCCCAACAGATCAGCTGTAGAAACCCATACAGAAATGTCTGGCAAAGGCCCCCACATGGCGACATCCATGAAATCCCCACCTACATACTTTTACACAGTGATATCACAGCAAGTCTGGCAGTGGTAGTATGGCTATGAAAGGTAAGAAGTCTGAAAGTAGAAATGTTTATGCCAGAACAATCTGACCTGTGTTAGATAGGGCACACCACTATGCTAAATGGGACCAACATGTTAAGCAAATTTCAGCATGGTCCCTGCAAATGTGTATTGTGTGCAGATATGTCCCCTCCCATAGTCCCATAGAAATGCAGTAACATATCCCTAGCCCTAAGCAGCATCCAGCCAACAACTAGAGTGATGGCTCAACACAAACAGAAAGCAATTGTCAGTAACACCCACAGTCAACTTACTGGTACCATCCCAGGGTTGTCTACTGCCGGCAACCTGGGAACATACAATGCACTGCCTTGCTACAGATGGCCTGCATCTGTCACACCTGGCATACAGGCCTCTGGCAGATGCCTATGCCTCACCCACAGTGCCCTGTTAGGGAGTGTCATGGGGTCCATAACACCAACATAACTCAGACTACAAAATGCAAAGAAAAGACATGCTGCTAACTGCTAGTTGAAAACCTGCCAGTGTCAGCAAGCCAGAACTCTGGACAAAGCCATGAATAATGGGGTGAAAAAGGTCCAAAAAGAAGGACACCTTTGAAATACTGCTCTAGTAATGTTATAAAGTTGATGGAATGATTGTAGTTACATGGAATGTCCGATGGGTATGAAGTCTGAAACTGCAATGTCAACTGTCAGTAATATCTGACTTCAACCCTGAGTGACTTGCAAAAGCTTTTCCTTGAAAATTACACTTGTTTGGGTAACCAACAAGATATATAAGTCATGGATGTGGACATTCTGTGATACTCTGTACAGTCGACAGGCAGGGCTAGGATTCTAAACATGGGAATGCACTCATTGCAGGCAGTCCTAAATCTGGAAGATGATGACATGTCTGCACCTACAGAACCCTGGCCCACAACCATGGGGAGTAACACACCCTTCCCTGATCACTTATCCTATGCAACATCCTGACCCCAAAATGTGGCCATCCAAGCAAAATTAGGTGGGCCATATATATATATATATATATATATATATATATATGTATGAGACAAACACACACCTCCAGGCAGGTCAAACAGTCTGACACACACAAGACCCTCCAAGTGCAGTCAACCATTGAGAAGACACAAATGCAAAGTTCTGGTAGCTATAGGCAAACATATCTGACCCAGGACACCTCCACACACACATATCTTATCCCCTACAAATCTATATGGAGTCTGCTGGTCACCCTGATTCTGTCTGACTTATATTATCCAACTGTGGACTAGAAATCAGACCAGGCCAGAACAGAAACGCACAGAGATTCCACCATTGTAATATATCACCAAGGTGCTGGACCATTTCCACAGCACCAGCAGTCAATTGCTTGTAGGCACACATGTCAACAGGCTGAATTGTGTAAGAATGCATAGCATTTGGCCCATAAGAGTGGTGTGTGCATCATCCAGCCTGTATTCCTCTGATAAATCACTGTGATGATCTGAGGAGGTATGTCACAAGGTACTGAAACATTACATATCAGTGTCAAATGGCATATATGTCAGATGTCTGTTAAAACAGGCCTTGTAACCCTAGCAACCATACATTTCTGAGAGACATAGTCACAATCACCGTATGGTCCACTGTCTCTCCATTTTGATAGGCTACCTCCAGGTATCCTTCACCAACAGGTTGTGAGGTATGGCTGTAGCACAAAACAAACCAGACTGGTGTACAAGAATCCCTGGAATGGAGTCCCACATGTACTATAGAAGGTCACAGTGGGCATGCTCATACACTTAGAGAAATATCAGTAAGATCTAGGTATGAACAGGCCTTCCCCACCCAGTGCATTTCCCATTGCCGTACTTTAGCAGTCCTGAAGATGCCTATCACCATAGAAGTCACTTTCTTCGGGACTTAGTCCTATAAACTCTATGGCGCATGTGATAACTGTGTTGCATCTATAGAACAAACAATGAGTTGGGTAGGAGTTCTAATCTCAGTCCTGGCAAATGTAAAAGGGTGTGTGTGTGTTTACAAGTAAAATCTTTTGGGGTCCATTCAAACCCACTACATTTCCCTTTTCCCTACTTTATCAGTTATGCAGATATCAGTCACCTTAGAAGTGCCTTTCATCAGCCCTCATCATCATAAGCTCTGTGGCATGTGAGATAATTGTGTAGCACTGTAGTACACATTACTAGTTAGGTAAGAGTTCTAATCTTAGTCCCTGTGTAACACTGTAGTATAAATAACTAGTTAGGTAGGAGTTCTAATCTCAGTTCTGATAAATATAAAAGGGTGTGTGTGTGTTCACAAGTAAAAGCTTTTGGGTTCATTCAAACCCAGTACACTTCCCCTTTCCCTACTTTAGCAGTCCTGCAGATATCCGTCAGCTTAGAAGTGCCTTTTGTCAGGCTTCAGCCTCATAAGCTCTGTGGCATGTGCAATAACTGCATAACACTATAGTACAAATAACTAGTTAGGGAGAAGTTCTAATCTCACTCCTGGCAAATGTAAAAGTGTGTGTGTTACAAGTAAAGCTTTTGGGTACATTTAAACCCAGTACACTTCCCCTTTCCCTACTTTAGCAGTCCTGCAGATATCAGTCACCGTAGAACTGCCTTTTATCAGGTCTTAGTCCCATAAGCTTTGTGGCACATGAGATAACTGTGTAACATTATAGTACAAATAACTAGTTAGATAGGAGTTGTAATCTCAGTCCTGACAAATGTAAAAATGTGTGTGTATGTTTACAAGTCAAAGCATTTATGTCCATTGAAAACCAGTACACTTCCTCTTTCCTTATTTTAGCAGTCCTGCAGATATCAGTCACCTTAGAAGTGCGTTTTGTCAAGCTTCTCCCCCATAAGCTCTGTGGTGCATGTGATAAGTGAGTAATACTATAATACAAACAACTAGTTAGGTAGGAGTTCTAATCCCAGTTCTGGCAAATGTGTGTGTGTGTGTTTCTGTATGTGTAGTTAAAGTATTTTGTGGCCTCTCTCACCCAGTACATCACCCATTGCCATACTTTACAAGGGCTGGTGATGTTCCTCAACTTAGAAGTACCTTTGGGACATCTTTCTCCCTATAAGCTGCATGGCACATGCAATAAATGTGTAACACTGTAGTAATAAATACATAGGGGTTCTAATCTCAGTCTGGACAAGTGTGTGTGTTTGAACAATGACTTGTCTGGGGGATTGTTGTGTTTGTGTCAGAACCATACCACTGGGTGTGGGTTTTGCTACTTTTTGCTGTTGCCCACCCAGTACATGTCCCAGTATCCACATTACAAGGCCCACAGTTGTCATCCACTGTAGAGGGATGTTTAGACACTCTGCATCCCTATAAGCATTGTGTCATGTGCAATAACTATGTAACAGTATGGAATAGATAACAAGATAGGCTGCCCATCTAATCCTTGGATATCACTCCCCACTCAGGAATCATACACAAACACAGTCATGTAGGCAGCCACACCTACATCAGTAGGTGGCCTGCAAACCGGCTTACAGATAGAACCCACAGTGTGAAAGCAATGGACGCCATGTCAGACTGCTGAACAGTCATGAGTGGAGTACCACAGTTTGTGGACCTGGGTTACCTCATGTTTCAGATCCACACCTCTGAGGACCAGCCCAATACAAAGGTGCCTTGGCTGACAATGTTTGCAGATGACTACAAATTGGGTGTTATTATTACCCCTCCACATGAGGTTGACATCCTTCACAAAGGCCTCTCTGAGACCTATGACTCTTGTCAGAACCCTGGACATAAGCTCAATGCCAGATGATGTGCCACCATACCCTTTGTGTATGACATGGTTCCCATAAAGTAATACATTGACGGTAGTCCATTGAACACTGATGTTGGTATAACAGAACTGGAAACACTGATTGATAGTGAGCTGTATGGTGACCATCACAGTGTCACTGTCTTCAGAACGTCCTTCCATGTGTCACTTCTCCTGACTCAGGCTGTTGAATCTGGAAAGTAAAAGGACAGTGCTTTCCTGTACACACCCCTCAGTAGGCCAACCAATGTGTACTATGCCCCATTTGCCATGTACCCCACTGGACACCAGCAACAACAGAAGAGGCTGCAAATGTACCTCACAAAGAGGATCTTAGGTACTACACACTTGACCCATACGAACAGACTCCAACAACTGCAATGAATATCTGTCTCATATTGGCGACTGAGGTGCAATCTCTGCCTGACATACACAGCCATGTCTGACCCAACCCTTTCAGGAATGCTACAGCTGAGGACAACAATCTGTCCACAAAACATGCCCCAGATACCTCAATCCCATCCTCACAATCAACAGGACATGCTGGAGGAACAGGTTCACAAGCCAAAGACTGGCCACACCATGGAATAAATGCCACATACATGTGAAGCCAACCACATCAATGGCCGTCTTCAAGAGAAATCAGGAGGAGTGGATGGTGAATAGAATATTCACCTGTGGATCACTCCAGTGACTATACTCAATAGACACACTTGGAAGTACTGCCAGGTGGCATGATGCCAGTGTATTCCTGTGGGCTAGCCTTGTAAAGGCTCCATGGTCATTTGCTAAGTACACACCTATGACTCTTTGAACCCATGGATCTCAGTACAGTCATGTGTGTGTGTGTGTGTGTGTGTGTGTGTGTGTGTGTGTGTGTGTGTGTGTGTGTGTGTGTGTGTGTGTGTGTGTGTGTGTGTGTGTGTGTGCATTAGTGTGTCTGAAAGTGTTTGTGAGTGTGTAAAGATGTGGGTGAAAGTAGTTGGTGGCCCATCTCATCCAGTATAACTACCATTGCCATACCTTACAAGTGCTGTAGATGTTATTCACTATATAGCTACCTTGGGACACTCCACAACCCATAAGCTCTGTGGTGTGTGTGTTAACTGCATACCAATATAATACCAATAACCACATAGCTAGTGGTTCTAATATGAGTCCTGGCAAGTGTGTGTGTGTGTGTGTGTGTGTGTGTGTGTGTGTGTGTGTGTGTGTGTGTGTGTGTGTGTGTATTATTGTGTGTATATGTGTAGGCTAGAGTATGTTGCAACCTCTCTCACCCAATACATCCCTCATTGTCATAATTTGCAAGGCCTGATGATGTCCCTCACCTTAGAAGTACCTTTGGATAAGTGGCACCCTATAACCTCTGTGGCGCATGCGATAAATGTGTAACAATGTAGTAGCAATAGATAGAGAGGTAGGGGTTCTACTCTCAGTCCTGACAAATGTGTGTGAGAAGAATATTATGTGTGGGTGTGTTTGTGTGCAAATGACATCCATTGAATGGGCATGGATTCATATTTTATGCCATGGTACACACAGTACACATTCCTAAGTCTACGGTATGAGGTCCACTGTTCATATCAACCATGGTGGTATCTGTAGGCACTCTTCAGCCCTATAAGCCCTGTGCAACAGTATTGGAACTCCTACCTATCAAGTTGTGATACAAAATCATTATGTGGTTATTGCAGGTGGCACAGGACTACTAGTGTGATGAGTGTTACAAGGTATCTGTATGGTGAATAACATCATGTGGCCTTGTGGGGTATGGCAATGGTGGGTGTACTGGGTGTGTGAGTACTCATAATAGTGCCGCATACAAGTCTACATACTCACAACCATTGCTATGCACACCAATGCACCTGCACACACACACACACACACACACACACACACACACACACACACACACACACACACACACACACACACACACACACACACACAGGTGAGGTGCCTCAAAGGCATTACACAGACCTCACATTAGCCAACTGGGGTGCATTTATGACACACAGTCAGGCAATAATGTACACACTGTGGATGGACCCTCAACATCATGCAGTGCAGCCCTTTCCAATTACCATTACTACTAATATACACCTCTGGGATATGTGAGTGGTATTAGTAGATGATGGCCCTTCACCTAGCACACACTGCATCCATGTAAATTATTGCTGTTCACCTGTATAGCACTGCGGCAACCCTTAAAGAACATACCCCTCAACTGTACAGGGTTTTGCTGAATGTCTACATGTGTGGCTCACATGTTTGGTCTGATCCTCACAACTCCTGTGTTTGTCTGATACATTACTGAGGTGGCCTGTGGATTGGTGCCACTAAGTAATGTCCTAATTGGAGGTGCAGACTGCTTAACCTGCAGTACATGTATTTTAAAACAAAGATGGTTACTCAAACAACTTCCCAAGCTTACAGTGGATATAGTAAGTGTACACACACCTGTTAACATGCCAGGTTTTTGTGATATATCACATGAGATCTCAGAAATTAAGTCATAACATTGCCATCATTTCATATGACATATGACCTGTGAAATCCAAATGAAGAACATACACATCAGTTACAGGTAACATCTGGTAAATTAAATAGGTACAATAGGCTGGTTGCATGAGTATGTACACCCTTAAAGTAATATTATGTTAAATCAACCTCTGGGTTAATCACAGCATGCAGTCCTCTTGGGAAGGTGTCTATCAGTTTGGCACATCTTGACTTGCCAATGTTTGCACACTCTCCCTTGCAAAACACATCCAACTATGTCAAATTGCAAGGGCATCCCCTGTGCACTGCCCTCTTCAAGTCACCCTGCATATATCCTCTTGGATGTAGGTGTGGGCTCTGACTCGGACAGTGCAGAACATTGCATGTGCTCTGGTGAAGCCATCCTTTTGTTGATCTGGATGTATGGTTTGTGACATTGTTGTGTGGGAAGGTGGAATTCCTCACCATCCACAGCTATGTGGCAGACACCACAACATTTTGGAGCAACAAGGGACCAGTGTTTGGAACTGTTTATAATCCCCTCTAACTTGGCTACAGCCCCAGTTCCAGCTTATGAACAGCAACCCATAAGCAGGACACTGCCATCTCCATGCTTCACCATGGGTGTGGTGTTGTTGTGGGGATGTGCAGTGGTGATATTGTGTCAAAAAGACCTGTCAGAATTGTGGCCAATGAGTACAACAGTGGTCCCATACTATTATAACACATTTTCCCACTTGCTTTTTGGAGGCCTGATGTATTGTTGCCAAACTTTCACCAGACCTGGATATTGTTTGTTGTGAGGAAATTCTGCCATCTTCCAACCCTACCCTATAGGCAGGACATATGGAGACCATGGAAGGTTGTTGTGACATGTAGTATACACCCAGTACCTGCTGGAGATTTCTGCTACTCCTTCACTGTTGCTGTAAGGCTCCTGGCAGCCTCCCTGGCCAGTTTTGGTCTTGTATTCTCATAGACTTTGGTGGGATGTCCACTCCTTTGCAATGTCACTGTAGCCCCATATTTTCAACACCTTTTGATGACTGTCTGCACTGTGTTCCATGATGTGTGCAATGCTGTGGAAATGTTTGGCTACCCTTCTCCAGGCTGATACATCTCAAATGTGGTTTCTTAGTAGCTTCATCAGCTCTATGTGAACCATGGCTGTTGCTGTAGCATGCAACTGGGTATAGGTTAGAATAATTCTGGCAGGACAGCTGACTATTGGTTGCTGTTAATCAAAGATTCTCTGTAATTGATGGCTGTTGTGTACCCAATAAGATGTACTGCTGTAGTTATATCAAAAGGTGCCTCAACACATTACTAGCTTAATCCTGTACACACATATGCATCTAGGTTGTTGTACTATTGTTATGTGTCATTATTCTTCCCATGACAGATTTGTTTGCTTTACAATTGAATTGTACAGGTCATAGGTCACATGAAAGGTTGGCACTATTTTGAACGTCTATTGTGCTCTCATTTTTGTATATCACACATACCTGGCGTTCAAACGGGTGTATACTCCATTTATATGCACTGTATACCACTAATTTCTACAATATGACCCTAGTTTTGGGCCTTTGTCCCCCCATTTTGTTGGTCTTTGTCCAGGTGTCCTGCAATGACAGGTTGTGAGGTATGCTACAAATATGCGTCATCTCCTGCAAATAGGCACCTGTCATGACCACCATGATGCAATGCAATAAACAACACCACAGGTGAACATGCAGATATTGCCAAATGGCTGAGTGTCACACTCCAAACAAAACTGACAAACCACTTAATAAAACAAAAAAGAAGCAAAAAAAATGGAAACAAACTGTTTTTTGCATGTTAGTGCTTTTGTCAAGTTAAATAAATCAACTTCTACAGACAAACAGAGCAACCATATCAGATACACTTAAATACCAAATACAAAATCACATGATCAAGGGTAAAAGTCACATGACCAAGCAATGTTAAACTTTTAAAGTGACCATGCTACTTTTCTGAGAAACAATTTTTGAATGCATATAAAGTCATCTAGAAAACATTTGAAATACCATCCTCCCTCTGAAAAACATTCATCATCCTCATTTTTTTAAAACATACACAACCAAAATACATAAATAATATAAAATTATAAACTATTCAATGAGTCAAACTCTTCAATTTCAGCACACAGACTATAGAACAAAGATCATTTAATCCTGGTTGATTATAGGCATGTATTCTAATCTGCCAAATTAACTCGTGCTGCTCAAGTCTTAGGGCATGTGAACCTCCTGTTTCATCATACTCAACTTGATCTATCACTCTGAATAAAAAATGAGTGGCCTGGCTGATTAATCAGGTTCCTATCACAAAATCAAACGTTAAGAAAGCCGAATACCGGAAGGATGAACTTGGTAGTTCAAAAATTGAGAATGTCGAAGCCGCGGAAACCCGAATTCGTTCCCAGGGAAAGGATTTGGTTGGCCGTTTCTGCAGCTTTGACATTTTTGGACCGGTCAAGGTAAGTGTACGAATGGGTAGTGACGGACTTTAGGGTTAGGGCGCAGTTCAGGTAAGTGTGCGATAGTGATGGACTTTAGGGTTAGGGCTGGGTTAAGGATAGTGCATAGATAGTGGTGTATGTTAGGTTTAGTGTAGGCTTTGAAGGTGTTCGGTGTGATTGTGTTATGTGTGTGTTTTTTGGAACAGCAAATTTTTTCCCTGGGAAAAAATTCACTGTTGTGAAGTTTCGATGTCATCCGAATTCGATCTTCCAAGTTCGAACTTATGGTGCTCGACATTTTGGAAGTTCGATATTGTTATATAGACCTGATTGATCACATGTTTAGCTAAAGCATTTTCCAACCTCCGTTTTCTAATATTATATAGGTGTTCATACACATGCTCTCTTAATTTACAGTCAGTCTTGCCTATGTAAAAACTAGGACAAGACTGGAACTGGGCTAAATACACCACTCTACTGGAATTGCAGTTGTACTTGCCCTTACAAGTATACGTTCTCCCTTTCAGTGTGTATGTATAACCCACATCCATATGCTTACAGAAGGCACAGGGCTCACACTTAAACATACCTTGTTGCCTTGCAAGTCCCAAATGTTTAAATTTCAGGTTTTGAGCTCTTCTAAAAATAAATTATGCTATTATACTCCAATTCTTAATCAAGACTTGTTTAATGTTGAGGATAGCAATTTTAGACATGGACTTATCTAAAGATAGACGGAATAGATGTTATAAAGCGAAGATCTATAGAAAGGAGACATATTGGAACTCCTTTTTGCACTTTACTAGTGCTCAACCTTGGTATCAGAAAAATTCTGTTGTAAAGGGACAGCTCATAAGAGCAGCCAGAATGTGCATTATTAATTTTGATTTCATGACTGAATGTGACTTGTTAGTCCAAATGTTTTTGAAGAGAGGCTGCCTGGCACCCTTACTCGAAGAATTGGTGAATGAAGTTCAAAAGAAAAAGAATGTAGGTTATTTCAAACTTATCTTGGGGGTGGACAATGTATGATGGAAAATGGGGGTACAGTGAGTGATGATATCCAACAAAGTGAAATAGTAAACTATTTCTTGACTTTTATAACCCCTTAAAATATTGATGCTGGCAACGTTAAACAGGTCTTGATTAAGAATTGGAGTGTAATAGCATCAGAGGGATCCTCAGTGAATAAACTAGGTGCTAACCCTAAATATATTTTTAGAAGAGCTCAAAACCTGAAAGGGCTATTAGAATTTAAAAATTTGTGACTGACAAGGCAACAAGGTATGTTTAAATGTGAGGCCTGTGCCTATTATAAGCATATAGATGTGGGTTATACACACACACTAAAAGGGAGAAAATATACTTGTAAGGGCAAGTACAACTGTAATTCCTGTAAAGTGGTGTATTTAGTCCAGAGCCAGTTTTGTCCTAGTTTTTACAAAGGCAAGACTGACCGTAAATTAAGAGAGCGTGTGTATGAACACCTATGTAATATTGGAAAAGAGAGGTTGGAAAGTGCTTTAGCTAAACATGTGATCAATCAGCCAGGCCACACATTTTTATTCAGAGTGAAAGATCAAGTTGAGTATGATGAAAGGGGAGGTTCACATACCCTAAGACTTGAGCAGTGCGAGTTAATTTGGCAGATTAGAACACATGCCTATAGGCAACCAGGATTAAATGATCTGTGTTCTATAGTCTGCGTGCTGAAATTGAAGAGTTTGACTCGTTGAATAATTTATAAATTTATATTATTTGTGTATTTTGGTTGTGTATGTTTTAAAAAATGGGGATGCTGAATGTTTTTCAGAGGGCGGATGGTATTTTAAATGTTTCTTAAATAATTTTATATGCATTCAAAATTTTTTTCTCAGAAAAGTAATTTGGTCACTTTAAAAGTTTAACATTGCTTGGTCATGTGCCTTTTACCCTTAATCATGTGATTTTGTATTTGGTATTTAAGTGTATTTGATATGATTGTTCTGTTTGTCTGAAAAATTTGAGTTACTAAACTTGACGAAAGCGCTAACATGCAAAAAACAGTTTGTTTCTGTTTTTTGCCTCTTTTTTGCTTTATTAAATGGCTGAATGTAACAGTTGTGTACATGGTCACATGCATTAACTTTAGCATGCCTGAGGTACTGGTGAGCCACAACAGGGAAACCCTATACTTACTGGGTTCAGGCTGCTGTCCCATGTGCAGACCACAGGGACCTCTGTAGTTGTGAGGGAGAGGTATTGTCAGCAGATTCACATTAGGCATTGGTACAAGATGAACGCTACGTTTCTGCACAGGTACAGTGCACACTATGATATTACACAATTTGCTGTCCTTCACCATAGATGTGCACTTGTGTGCATTACTATACCCCACCCACTAATCCATTTTGCATTGACATATACATTTAGAGACTCTGTAGAAGATAGTTTAAATGCTACCTCATTACATTGATGTGCACTTTGGCCTTACCTGGATGCTCCTCTCCTGTTGCCTGGGTGCCACCCACCTACACAACTGCTGTTTCCCATGTTTGAGTTTGTGTGGGAGCTACCCCAAAGTTGGCAAGGAGCTCTTCTGTCGCTGTAATTGGGGGCCTGTGTGGCTGTCCCCCTACTGGTAGCAGTACAGTCCCTTGCTACAGCACCAGCCCTTTGCCAGGCATGATGTATCAGGTAAGTTGCTCTATGCCTGACCTGATCATATGTGCGTTCATGGTGGCCCAACAAGTTCACTCTGTGGATGATCTCATCCGGCAGTGCAGTCCACCTGCAGATTTTGCCAGCTACGGCCAGAAAAGATGACATAGTTTAAGATTTCAGCTTATGTGATTGCTACTGTCTCTGCATCAGTATAAGGCATTTGCTGCTGCATGGCACCTGGAGAACATACAAAAGGAATCACATCACAGGATCTCAGACATTGTCCAGAGGTCCTTACAGAGCCAGCACATGCATATGGACTATCATTAGCCACCACTTACAAACACATAGTACCCCTGTACCTGGCAGCACTGTATGAACATGCATTGTACTCCTGGTCCTGATGTGTCATGTTCCCCCCAATGAGGGCCAGTACATTGCATAAACCACCATTCATCATCCACGTTTGTGTAGAGGGATGACAGTGGCCATGTTCCTTGCAGATAGGATGTCAATGGTGCTCAGGGTTTGCTTGCATACAATGTGTAATGGAGCTGGAAGCATATGCCTGGGTTCATGTAGGAATTTGTCCGATAGTGTTATGTGGTTGACATAACTTCCAAATGGAGGGCTATCTGCAGACTGGCCCAAGCTTGGACTCTTATATTTGGTGTGTTACTCACACATTTTTTGGTCTTGGAAATTCAGTAGCATACTCTGAGGATTGCAGTCAGTAAATGGTAACATCCATGTCTGTTTCTGATTTCATATTCCTCAGAACAGATATGTTACAACAACGCTGTTACACCAGCAACTTTTTCAATTTATAACAGCAATATGTCAATAATGCCCCTGTGTTTGGGCCTCTGCCCTAATTATGTCAGGCTTTGTCCAGATGTCATGCTGTAAGAGGTGTATAGGTGTAGTATATCATTATATAGTGATTTCATTCTAGATACCATCCCAGTGATGTTTCAGATTGCCAGACATGTCACGTGTAGAAGGCCTTATACCTGAGGACAAAGCCTGGACATTCTGTGGGACTTTATACAGTTGAGAGGACTGTGTATTTCTGGCAATTATTGACAGACTCAGGATTGTCTAGCACTATATTGTGAATATGTTATTTGGACTGTGTAGGGGGGGTAGATGTAAGTGTTGTGGGTCCTTTTTTATCTGACTTTGCATGCTGTTCCAGCTCTATGTTTGTAGGTGCAGACTGAGACATGTCCTGTACCACAGTCAGGCATGAGACTACACTGTGAATTGGGCGAGTATATATATAGGGTAACGTGTGAGTGGCAAACATGCTGATGATTTTGTGCACAGAGTCCATATACTCTACTGTTACTGTGGCTTACCAGTATGTCACTTTGAATGTGGTGAGATTGGTTCTGGGTATGCACTTTCACACTGGTTTCTGTTGGTCAGTGCTGTTACATCTCTGTAGTGCCTGATATACTTGCAATTACATGTGTATGCCCCCATAGCAAAATTGGGTTTCTGTTTTGTCAGTCTGCCTGTAGTTTAGACAGTACTTGGTGACATGCCTAGAAGCTAAGTGTAGTTTCCCTACTGTGATATTATGTTCTGATATTTATCAGATATACTGTTTCCTGGCCCCCATACATGTTGTGTATGTCTGACACATCAGTAGGATGATGTGAAGATGTTTGTCAGTGAGTAGTGGGGAGTAATTTGGTTTTGGACTTGGGCTATTCCAGTCAGTATATGGTACAAGAGACAGGAAGGTGTTACTGCATCAACTGTGTCACCTTATCTACTCCAGTGTTTGGGATATGTTCCCAGTTTTATGGCTTTATTCCCCCCCTGGTCAGGCTTGGTCCAGATTTGTTGCACTAAGAGGTTCTGAGCATACCTCTCAGCTGGCCAGATTGTTTCAGATTGTCCAGGATTATTGCTCATATGGATATTCTGTTCTACAGAATCATTATTTTCATTTTTTTGGTAGATCACTGTGATGATGTGAGGATTTCTGTCTGTAAATGACATACATTTCAGTTTCAGAACTCACATCCATCTGGACATGTATGCTGACATGAACCCTGTTACTGTAGGAACATTCTACATTTATAACTGCAGTACATACATTGTGTCCTGGTTCTTGGACTATTGTCTACCATTTTGACAACCTTTGTCCAGAATTATTGCACTAAGAGGTGTCAAGGTATGGTGCTGGATATGACTCCACTACATGTTATTGGCATATATATATATATATATATATATATATATATATATATATATATATATATATTTCTTTTATATATGTCTGTACTGATATATATATATATATATATATATATATATATATACCTTTTTTGATATCTATACATATGTTTATATAACAATATATATGTATATATTCTATACATATTTTTTTATATGTATAGCTCCATATATCTGATTTATATACTTTTTTATATTTAGCTATCACCATACACATCTATATGTGTATATTTATATATACTAAACATGACTGATTCCACAGTGTCTGTTCCCAGCTATTCTATGCCTGTACTGAATGATATATTTGAAAAAAATAGCATTCATTACTATATCTCGGATGGTGTAGTGGTAAATTCCTCTGAGTATGGTGTACAGGGTCCTGGGTTGAAGCTTTGGTAGGGCTGATTGTTTTGTTGCTGGGCAGAACAATGGCTGATGGAGACAGGGTGATTAAGGCAGTTTTAAGCAGTTGTAAGCGGGTCTACGCAGGTTTGCATGATCATAAGTGATGCCAACACATGGCAAAATGGGAAACTTCTTAATCTGTGTAGGAATCACTTAGCATCATGCAAACTCACTTACTGCTGTTTACTGCTACTTACTGCAGCTTACTCCTGCTTAGCCCCGTGCTAATTTCTTTTAAAGAAAAGAAAAAAGGGGTGGTAGGAAAGTGGTGAAAAAGGGTGCATGCAGAGAGAAAACAATGTGACAGATAGCTAGGGATGTGCATGCCAGTGTAGGGAAGGTCCATAGCTGTCCATTTCTGATACAGCAACATCTGTGCATTTGTACAGAATTTGGAGGTGAATTTGGACACTCAAACCCCTGAGAGAGGGGTGAGGACAACAGTACTGTCTTGTTAAGCCAGTTAGACCAGATTACATGTGTCCAGTGGACATGTGTGTGAAATGGGCAGCTATGTATGGGGTGACATTTTTTGTGGGAACAGATTGCCCCGTTTTTTTTTAATAAGGTGAGAGTGGGATGTTGGGAGAAGGATAGTAGGTATATTTGGGAGGTAAGTTGGGTAGGAAGAAGGACAAGACAGACAAAACAGCAGATAGAGGTGGTATATGACACATTGTGGGTGGTAAACACCTTGGATTGGGAGGGTGGTTGGGAATTGGATGCCCACGATCTCCCAGATGGATACAGTGGGATTGAGGTCTCTACCCATGGGCAGTCACCACTGCACCTTCACTGCCCAAAGGTGGCTGTGCCGGTGGCTGAGCAGGAGGGGCAGGCTGACCCTCAAGGTGTGCCACGTGCCCCTCAAGCTATCTTGGATGATCTCTGAACTCCTTTGAAAGCTTGCTACACACCAATCCCAGACCTGATGATGGGTGACAGTGTCCTGTCTGCGCCAGGTCCTGGAGGGGGGACGGGCCTCATCCCCTGAGGTGGTTTCACCTGAAGGTGATGCAGGACCAGCAGATGAGGAGGTCCTGGGTTGGATCCCAGATGTGCTGGGGCCTGGTGTCATGGCCAGTTGAGGTGGGACAAGCAGAACTGCTGGGATTGGCCTTCCCAGACGTCCTATGGCATTGCACTTTTATAACATATGTTGGTTAGTCAGGAAAAACACATTGCAGGATTAGTTATAACAGCATGCGTAGGTATTCCCATTAACCCAAAACAACAGATTTGGAACAGTTGCATAGCAAACAGAACACATGCATATATGATACCACACTGGGCATTATAACGGCATGCAGCTTACATTGATAGCAACAGACTACCAATGATAGTATTTGTACAGGGAATATTAATAGTCAAACATTTAAATATTTGTAGAACAATATGACACATGTCCCAACAGTAGGATTGGTGAAAAACATACCCATTGATTTATGTGTTTAGATTATTGGTGCAGCTAGGGTGGGGGAGAGAGAGAAATGTCAATTAACAACAGTATAGGCTTCAATTGCTCTCAACTTTAATGATCATTTCTCTAATCATTACTCTCCAGGTATTACCCCTCTTTACATCGACCTCTAGCCTTAGGTTTGGCAATGTATGTTTGCACAAAGTGTATAATTACAACCTTCTTAGAGCTAAAAAGCTAATTTATACCTTTTCTTACCTGGCAGACCTGTGGAGGAAGTTTCTGCTAACACTACCTGACTGTTTCTAGCCATATTCACATAGTTAGGGTTACATATGTGCACGCATACTGTGTGTGCGTGTGTGTGTGTGTGTGTGTGTGTGTGTGTGTGCGTGTGTGTGTGCGTGTGTGTGTGTGTGTGTGTGTGTGTGTGTGTGTGGGTGTGTGCTACTGCCATACTCTGCCTTGATTTGTATTGGTCACCCTGGGTGTGGGTGGCAGTGTCCAATAGCTGTGACAACGTGATATTTGAGGGACATTTCTTGGAGGAGACTACTTGGTGTATGTACTTATATTGCTGTCATTTGCAGCCCTGGGTTTGGACAGTGGGTGTTGTCCACAGTATATAAGTACAGCCTTCTTAGAGCTAAGATATACCTTTTCTTACCTGGCAGACCTGTGGAGGAAATTTCTGCTAACACTACCTGACAGTTTCTACAAATATTCACATATTCCTGGGTGAAATTATGCATGCATCTTTCTACCACTCTCAGGATTTGAACCATGCCTGTTTGAGCAGAAAAAGCAACAAAGTTTATGTTTCATCAGAATGAGCAATTGAGAAACTGCTGTCGCTTTTTTGACTGTTTTCTGCCTAATACTCTCTTGGTTGTACAGTCTGACCTTGCAATTCTGACATTTATGCATATCAGATAATTCATACATACATAGCACAGTCAAGAAAACATTGGTTAACACAACATTACTATTCAGGTATTAGATCTTGGTGCTTGGAACATTTCATATAGTCAATCTCTTGTTTTACAACTCCACAATCTTTGTCAGATGAGCCTTGATTATTTAATGCTTTCAGAGCTATAGTTGCTTGTCAGAAACTGTACACATTTCGATTCATACCACCACATACCAAAGTAAACACAACCAATCTGAGGTTTTGACTTTTATTGACAGGTAATGACACTTTTATTGCTAAACCCTGTATGTCACATTTACAATGCTAATGTCTCGTTTATTTAGTACAAACCATACCCATTTTTAAATACTGACAGGTGACATTCTGCTCCTTTTTATTTATTTGCCCTGAATACTACAAGCTAGATTTCTATTCACCAGCCTCTTGACTCAGCCTTAGCAGCCTGCTGGCATGGGTGTCCCATGTTCATGGCCCTCTCATCTGCAGCTGTACTGGAGATAGAGAAATATTTATGCATACCTATCCATCACATACACAGGCTGGACTTTGAAAAACACTTATTGATACTGATACTTACACACAGCTGGGACATTCCTCACCCATGCATCTTGGACCCACTGGTCAAAGAGCTCCCTCTTCCTATGCTTCAAGTCAGCAAAGTGGTGACAGACCTGCTCACCAGTCCGAGGGATGCCAGTGGCACTGGTGAGATCGCATGCAAGATGGTCCCAGGCCCTTGCTTTGTATTGAGAGCACTGGTACTTGCCCTGCAGCAGTCTCCCTTCATGGTTTTGTACTAGGAGTTCAACCATGACCCTGGACTCCTGAATGCCCCAGCGCTGTGCCCGAAAGTGCACACCTTCATCAACACCAGCCATAGTGCCTGCAGTGATCAGCTACAACTGGTTATGGTTGTATTCCCGCCTGCGGGGTTTAAATAGGGATGATTTCCTGCCCTTTGCAATGATTGGATGGTTTTGAATGTGCTGAGCTAAGCTAAGCAATGGGCAAACCCACTGTGCTAAAGTAAGCATTGCTTAAAGGGGTAGATGCGAAGCACTGCTTACCAATGTGCAAATCTAATGAGCTATGCTAATTATTGCTTAGCATTTATGTTTAAGTAATGCTTACACTGGCTAAGCAGGGCTGAGCACAACTGAGCATTGTTCAGCTTTCATTTTATGTACTATCAGGATTGTGGGGTTCATTCTTCATTAATGACATGTTATGATATGTATGTTGACCTTCCATAACATCCCCCTATGTGCTTTCATGACATTACTTTTTGTATGACTATACTATATGGGACACTTGGGTTTATATGGAGGTTTCACAACTTTATTACACTGACACCTCACATTTGGACCTACTACGCTACTCTGGTTGACAAATATATGTTATTTACTACCTAATTATAAAAAAAATTAGTACTGCTTTCACATATAAAATTGAAATGTCTTCATTGGAAATCAAACCGTGCATGACTGCATGCAAAGCAGACTCTCTAACCACTACACTATCACACATTGCAAATTTTGGCTGTATATTTCTATTTAGCTCCTTGTGATGTGTAAGCTAGGCTGAGCATAGCTCTGCAATGTACACACTCGCTCTGCTATGCTTAAATTTTATTGAGAACAGAAAAATAAATAAATATGTGTTTTATTTGTATTTAATGTAGGGGTATGCACATTGCTTTCTGCATCTTAGGACAGGACATCTGGACAACTGCATCATATATGGGGGAATTGGTTTAAATGTTCCTCTCAGGAACGTGCTTACTTATTTGGTATGCCAGCATGCCACTGGCATACCATTCTGGGCATTATCTGTGCTGGACCATTGTGGGGGCTGTGCTTTTGTGTTGCTTTACTTATTTTGTCCATGGACACTGTTATGTTAACATAACTGTGTCCACAGACACTGTAGATGCTTTAGAATTGCTGTAGAGCAATTCTGGAGTGCAAAGGACATATGTACTGTGCGAGCAATCCTCGAACACACCCCCTGCACTCCTACATGTATCGTGTCCATGTAGATAACACAGCAGTGTACCTTAATTAATATGCAAGGCGCGCTGCTGTTCTACACGGGCAAGATCCGCTCCATTCAGGAATAGCACTATTCCTGCATGGAGCTTAATGAATCCAGGGGCTTATCTTTGTGGACAGCCTTTGTTGTCCCCCGCCTTCTTCATCCTTATCATCTATTAGTTAAATAAAAAGCAAAAAGAACTGATGCACGTATGCTAAGATTTTGCTTTACTCTTTCACATTTTTGTCCCCAAACCCTTAAGAATCACCTGGGTTTACTTTAAGTTGTAGCATGCATCCATCCACATGTAGCAGCAGCAGCTGTACAGCAACTTACTCTTCTTTTCACACTTTCTCTTTGAGATGATGAGAGATATGAACAAATAAATGTGTTTCCTACTCCAAGGTCCCTGATGGATACTGTTATCCCTTAAACCTCTGTGGTATCCCAATCAGCTTGTCATTTTAGCAAATGATCAATAACCATTGATTGTATATGTTCAGGTAGAATTTATTTGTCTTTGAAAGTAACCTAACCCTATTCACATCGTGTAATGATGCAATGAAAGCAATGAAAGTATCTAAATAATTAAATGTTTCAAATTAGTGGGTTTCAACCCTAGCTGTTCACCATATCAGGGGCATTTCTATTAGAAATTCACTGCAACAAAGTTGTATTGCCTCTGTATCAGTACATCTTTGCTAGCTTAGGCTAGGTAATCCCTTTATCTGTGTCTGTACTGTTCCTTCATTTCTTCATTCCAGAAGCACCATATTCCTCTATGTCAATGTCTGAATGAGAGATCCTTCTTTATATAAACATTTGTAGAGCTGTGCATCACCTTGATTACTTTATTAACCACCTGCATATAGATAAAATTAGGACAATTTCATAACAGCTAGCAGGTCAAACATGAGATTATCAGTAGGCCTTGGGGAAGGGGATGGAGCTTTGCCTTAGAAGTGCAACACAGACAATTTTAAGTGAAGCTCTTGGTCCTTGGACTATAGTTAATATCTTACATCTTCATGGTGTATCACATACTCAAAATCCATTTGATGTTCTAAGGTTTGGCCAAACTTTGTTTTCCAATAGTCAAGAGATAACTAGTGTGAGAAATGAAACTACAGCAGACACCACTAGTTGGGCCTGTGTCAGCAGAATTGGGCACAAATTAATGGTATAGCAAGTTTGGCATCCTTGTCGTGTTTGTTAATAAAGTGTTAGAAGACACCTCCAGAATCAAAGTGTTTGCACAGAACAATACAAAGAATGTCAAAACTCTCACTACCTAGCCTGATGTCTTATGGTCTGCTACTCTGAAGAACGTGACCAGCATCCAAGAGTTGCAAGCTAATACTTTTACACAGGAAAGGGAGACAAACAAGCTGAAGTTGGATTTGGATGATTTAGAGAATTGGCAATACAGCAAGAACTTGTGAGTAGTAGAACAAAAAGAAGAAAGTGGGAACTGAATATAAACTCCTTTTTAGAGCAACACCTTCCTAAAGCATTAAATATAATCCACAACATTATAATTGAATTTGCACCTAGGGCTTTCCATCCACTGCCACAAACCCTCCAGTCTTTACTAAGCATTTTATTTTTAGACTCATGATTTTCACTGAGCTTACTTGCTGCAGCTTATGAGAGATGAAATTTTCTGGTACAGAAGATGAAACTAGTACAAGATTTTTTGAGGTAGGAAATTAGTTAGTGCAGAGTGTTTGCAGCCATTTGTTCCCTCTATTACAAAAAAAAACAAACAAAAAAAAAACAGAATTAACACCTATTTTAAGTACTCTACATCCTGTATGGTGTTGTTGAACGGTTCTAAGAGTACCCTTCCAGACTCCAGCAGTTGCATAATTTTCCAGGAGCAGATGGCAAGTGTTGGTTTGCTTAATGTGTTCTTGAATTATCACAAGGATCTCTCTCCAGCTAAGCATGCTTCCTCCTCAGAGAACAATGGAAACCAGAGGTCCAACGGCATTATTTTTTCAAGAACATTTGCTGCATCACCTGTTATGGACAAACAGTTGTCAAACATTGCAGGTTGCGGTGATATATCTCCTTAGGAGATAAGCCTCCATAGAGGCTATCCAGGAAGGTGACTGAAGCAGCTTTCTGAGGTGCCTACTGGGAATCAGTTTGAAATATTAGATGGGTAGCCAAAGGACTTGAACTAGGACATTATCAATTTACAAAGAGATGAAGTGGGCACTGAGATCTCAGTGACACCATTGTATACCACAATGGGTTAATCCCACCCATCATTTATTTTTGCAGGCTTCAACAGGAAAAGATCACAGAAGTTGGCTCAGTCGAAAAAACAAAACTGAAAGACTTAATCAAAATTTGGGCACATAGCCATTCTGGTGGGATAGAGCCCTGACTACAGCCCAGCTGACGCTGGTTCAGTTAGCAACTCTGGTTAAGTGATGGATTGGCAGAGGAGGGATGGGTGTGCCTATTGGGCAGGGGGAAGCATTTATATTGGCTTTCTCTGTAGTGATCCCTGGTGGAGACTGTGGATGTCTTGTTGTGAAGCAGGTATTGTCCATGAAAGGGAAGATAAAGAGTGGTGAGCATGGCTGGGTGGGGGATATGCTGTATGCCCCATATCACACCTGCCCCTTGGATGTAACTACAAAGACCATGATAGTAGGGTGTGAGCAAGAGGATAGGCCCAAGTGCAAAACCCATGGCTGATGGTGACAACCAAGATCCTCAGGACACCCTTAGGTTCCATGATTGACCCCAGCTGTATTAGACTAAGCCCATGGGAAATGGAGAAGCTGGCAGACATAACACAGATGTAAGGCACTGTGCAGAAAAGACATAAGATGAAGCATGGGAGCAAAAAGTGCTAAAACTGAAAAGGACTGGACATGTACATTTTGTTTTTGCTAAATGCCCCCAGAATGCAATATCCCCATCTAATACTATTACAATGCACTGTTGTTCTTGGCAATCTGTTGGTGTTAGCTAGTGCACCTGTGTTTGGAGCATTTTGTCTAATATTTTTCATATTCTAATGTTCAAGTACCTTGCTGTGGTATAGCTTGCTAGGATAGTTTGTAGTTTATTGGCATTAACTATGCTTTAGCTGCATTCTCATACAGCATATATTGTGGTGGTATAGTTTTGTTCTTTTTCTTATTTTGTTGTGAGTGAAGTTAGTTAGTTGTTGCACCTAAAGTTAATTTGATAGCATTTTAGAGCTATGAGTTCTTATCTGTTTCAGATTTTAATTGTTTGGAAACTATAAATGTTTTGATCTTAAACTCATGAGGTCTGATTTTGTAAGTTAAGCAGAATGCTTTGAACACATGGGGCAAGAAGAGAAAGTTGAAGTCATTTTTATGTAGGAAATCAAATAAGAAGCACAGGAGGTGTTTTGGAAACCAGATAACAGGGGCATTTGGTTGCATGTTTGATACCTTGGTTAAGCATAGTGACAAGAGATGGGTATTTGTGTGTGTGTATATGAGTTATTAATGTTGGGATTAACTTCTTGTTCAAGTCAAGATTGCCAAACGTTTATAGCATATTTTGCCTGTACTTTAGATTCTCTTTTGGACAGCTCATCACCATGTAGTTATAGAAAGCAACTTTAATGTGATATCAGATAACTTATTTCATAGGTTGGACCCCTGGGTGGAGATGCATAGATGTCCCAATAGGGTCTTTAAGAGTTTGGCGAAGTTCCAAGACCCTGTAGATATATAAAGGTTGTGATGTGCTGGTGATCCAGGGCTTACTTTTATCACCTCATCAGAAACCTGGAGTAGTTGATTTCACTATTTTTTAACCTCAGCATCCCTGGTTGGAGCCTCATTTAGATGTTTATCTCCTTGTCGATCATCAGACTACTTGCATGATTTGAGGTCCTTTTTCACATGCCCCCCTAAGCTGGCCACTTCCAAATCCTGGAGGATTGAACCCCTAATTTTGAAAAACCACCAGCAAGAGTTTTTCATTAATGAAGAAGGTATATCCTGCATTTCTATGAACCTTTCAACTTCCATGCCTATATTTGTATAGTAAGACTCCTTTAAATTGAATTTGAAAGATACATTCAGCAGCCAAAGTTATATTTATATCTGTCTACCTGGCTACCTCTATATATATATATATATCTATATATATATATATATATATATATATATATATATATATATATATATATATATATATATATATATATATATATATATATATATATATATATATATCATTCCTGGACCTGGAAATACAAATGTTAGATTCCAGAATAGCTAGCCTTCTTTGTATTGCAAGAACACAGGGTGGCAAAGCAGAGATTAAGTGAAGATTTGTCTGTCCAGGCCTTGCTATATTTCAGAACGTTATAAGCATGGGAAGGGGTAGGCAACCAAAGAAGCTGCTAGCATACAGACTGAAAAGTAGACCGGGAAAAAGCTGGAATACATGGCTTAAAGACAAGGGAAGTTTCTGCATGAGACCCAATTGTTATCAACAAGGCTTTCAGTGAACATTATTCATCCCTGAATGCACCCAGTTCTCCCTGCCTAGAAAGCTGTCCAGGCTATACGTTAGTTTCTGAGAGAAGATGCACTTCCCAAATAGATGCAGATAGCTTCATGGCTCACTTCCACAAAGCTCAACAACACTTTTCAAGTGTTTCAACTGCATCCAATTCTTACAGTGATTGTTACTGTTTGTGAGTATTTTTAAAACATTTATCTAACTATGTGGTAAAAAAAAATCTTTGTTTGCTGGCTTTTCTAGTTTTGTTTGCCTCCAAATGGCCTTGCAGAAGGTTGAATTAAGCAGGTAATTAGTTGTTTGGTAGTTGTTTCTTGTTTTAATCTGCACTTGAAAGCTACTTGTGTAGAGCTTTTACATTATGAAATTCCAGGGTCATCCATACTGTGGCAGAAGGTGTTTACATTGTCTCTCTGAGCTCCTTGGAGGGCTTCCCAAATCAGTCTGTGGTCATATATTGGCTATAGGGCACAGGAGTCAGTTTTCAAGCTTTTATTTTCTGTTATGGAGCTCAGGAAATTTTTACTGTAACTTCCAATGGGCAGAGCCTAAGCCGTTTGACAGAATCAAATTGTCCTCACATTTCAAACAAATGTTCATATCTCTGGAACCATAGGGGTTATGAAAGAAGTATAAATGATAAAGTCTTCAGCACAAACTATTTTTTATAGTGGTAGTATTATTTTGGTTCTAGGTCTTAAACCAAATTATATAAGTCACAATAAACACAGTAACTATTACATTTGTAATATTTTGTAAACAACTGACAATATCTCAGCAACCATGCAAGTTGCACACACTGTCAGCAGCATTTTATTCATCAGGCTGAGAGATTTCATATGAGGGTAAAAAGTTCTATCTGTGCTAGTTGGTTGTTGAGATATTTAGAAAAATGTGAAAATTATATCTATGTTAATAAATACAACAGTTAATATCTATTTACCTTCACTAGACAGAGGTCAAATATTAGTGCATTTGAGTTTGCCATTGTGTCAGCTTTAGGATGAAATCTTTTAAAAAATTCTACATAGCATGGTTTTAGAATTATTGGTGTAAAATATGAACAAGCAATATTTGATGCCTAGAGGTGTCAGTAGGAGGTAACTGCAGATGCACCTGGAGGCATCACTCAGGTGTAATGCGTTAACCAGAATGAATCCATGGAGCTTATAGATGTGTAAGACACCATAGATAATGTCCCTCATCATATCATGGCTAACTACAGGTCACCATCTATGCCCTTAGAGTCTCTTGACTCCTACATAAACCTACTAGAGGCACTCACCATCCAACCAAACACCATATTTATCGGTGACTTTAACTATCCCTTTATAGACTGGGAAACTTACACTGCCTCAAACTCACAGGCACAGTGTTTTGTAGACTTTAGACTGGAACAGATATGTGCATGCTCCAACCAGGGGATCAAACATACTGGATCTGGTACTCACCAACAGAGGATATCATCCCCCCCATGCTGGAGTATAACACAGTCATTCCCATCCATAAGGGCAGACCATCACCCAACCCAGGGAACTACATACCCATCAGTCTGACAAGCCTAATATGCAAAGCTGTGGATGAACTCAGACACTAGACCCATCCCAATTTGGCTGTGTTAAGGGAAGGTTGTGTCTACTTAACCTGGTAGACTTCTTTGAAGGAGTGACCAAGGCAGTGGAAAAGGGTAAAACAGAGCATACGGTGTATCTTGACCTGGCTAAAGACTCTGATACAATACCCTACTCAGGCACTGTTGACAAGTTCTCTGAGCTGGCTACAAATCCCTACAGAACTCAATGCATTGCTGGCTGGACCCACTTAGTCAGAATTGATGAGACCACCTCCCTCAAGTGACCAGTCACCAGTGGAATATCCCAGGGCTCCATGGTGAGTCCGCTCCTGTTTGTAATCTAACTCTTGGAAGTCTAGGCTAATTTTCAAGGCTTCTGACTCACCAAATTCACAGATGAGTGTAAACTGAGAGCTATTATAGATCCCCCTTCAAGATACCAATGTTTTGCTTGAGGGTTTAATACAAACAATTGATTCATACCAAAGTCATATCCTAAAACAACCCAAGTTAATTATTCCATCAATAAAACACCCCTAAGAGTTGACCTAGTAGCAAGGAATCTGGGAACATATATAGTTAGCAATATGGTGTTTGATCAATATATAGCTAAAATAGTAAGACTATCATTCTATGCCGCCCAACGTATAAGTAGGGGTATGGCATCCAGGTGCAAGAAATTTATAGTACCACTCTACTTGGTCCTTATCAGACCACTCATTGAGTACATTGCCCCTTTTTGCATGCATTTAACCAGATACTTACAACAGTCGGAATGGCCATAAAGGGCATGAATACCCTGTCCTACACTGATTGCCTAAAGGCTCTGTCACTGTAATAAGTTTCGTACAGGCTTTTGAGAGGGGATCTTTGTATGGCTTACAGGGCTTCCTCAGACCCAGCCCTGATGGATCTTTTGCACATGTGCAAAGCAAACAGCACTAGAGACTCTATATCCAGCGATATGAACTTTGCGACATAAACAGAGCATGCTGGAGATACAGATATGTGTCCCAAATGATCCCTGTGCTATGAAATAAAGTTCATCCTTGACCTTATTCAAACTAAACCTTGACAACTGGATGGGAAATTGTAAATTTACCACTCCTGGTTTGTCCCCAATGTCCCTTGTAGACAGAGGCTGTCAATAAGAAAAGTGCTATCCTATCTAGCCAACCCTTACTAATCCCTTAAGTTACCTCCCCACTAACACACCTCCCCAGAGAGATGCACATGATACTCAGGATCCAAATGGGTTTGGAGTCTGAAGTTAGATTTATAATGGAGCTAGTAGTCATTAGCCTAGTAACAACATGTGAACATATGAACCTATTAGTTTTAAAGAAGTAGATTTGACTCTGAAATCCATACCCCAATGAGAAAACTCCTGGTCTTGACAGAATTAATGCAATAATTTACAACCTGTTGAAAGATACAGTATTAGATATCTGTTCAATGCCTTAAGGATTTCTGGTTGCCTGTTAGACTTATGGGTAAACCTCTTAAATGGCATAAGGATTTCTGGTTCCCTACCTCTATCACATAGGAAGGCTAAGATAGTGGTCTTCCCTAAGCCAGTTAAAATCATCATCTGGTGGGAAACTACTGCTATTTTTTTTTTGAAAAATGTGGAGGTGAAAGTTGAAGTCAGAGATTTAGTTAATAGACTATATGAAGCTGTCTCTCATCTGTTTCATCCCTTTCAAGTGGGGTTTATGAAGGGTAGGTCTAGTATTGCTCATGAGCATGCTTTGTGGTATATTTGTAAGAGATACAACAACTCAACCATGACCATGCCTCTCAACTGTACAGATTCTCGCAGAATGTCCAGATTTTTGCCTCATGTTTTTGGTCCATTTATCATAAAATTGTGGGGGTTTTTTTGGCAAATCATTGGCAAGTCATTAAAATCAGAAAATAATGACAGTCATTTGTGTTTCAGATTTCATACTATTCAGAAAAGTCATGCTAATGCAAAACCTGCTATGCTATCAACTTTCTAAGTTTGCAAGAGCAATATTTAAAAATTGTCCCTTTTTATGTCTTTGCCCCCTCCCCGACCCATTATTTATGGCTTTGACCAGATTTCTTGCCCTAAGAGGTTAAGAGGTATGACCGTGACTATACTTGTGGGTTAATGAAAAGGTCATTGACTTGGTGAAGTGGGACTATCATCAGGTGGATATGTCCTCCTTTAGGCTCCATCCTTGGTTTCCTCAGGTAATTTCTGCTTTATACAATTGTTCATTTGCCAGGATGCTTACATATTTCCTGCTATCAATGGTCTTCATACTGGAAGGGGAGATCTGACAGGGTTGTCCACTATCCATGGCTTTATTTTTGTAGGCAGTGGAGCCACAACTTAGGACAATAAGATCCATTGATGGGCCAAATGGCTGAAATTTGATGAGAATCAAAACAAATATATTTATGCTTATGGACAGTTACCTGCCCCTTACAAATAGACCGGTGTCTGACATTCCTATTACACTGGAGTTAATGCAATCATTTTACAATTTTCTGTGTTGAAGATTAACCTAGGATGGAATTATATCCAACAAACTCTGGCCGTATATGTTGGACATAGTGACAGCCCCCCAATGGTGTAACTTGTTTTCAGACACATCCTAATCTTCCAGCTGTAATTTAGACAAATTAGTTGTGATGAATCTTAAGCTTTTGTGAGAGGACTTAATTTTGAAAGCTCACCTTCAGAAGAAATTGAACCTCACTTTGTGGGGAAGAATGTCAATGGTTCAGTCACTTCTAGGGTCTTTTTGCTTTTGCAGATTAAGAAATTGATTCACCAATGCATATGTGGAAATCTGCTTTATTTGTCCCTCTGAAGTTGGGGGAGTGAGGCTGATCTTTGAGATGTGAGTAATTTGTCTTAGGTCTTGGTGATCTAATACTACTTGAAAAATATTAGTGTCATCCCCCATGGTCTGTGTTTGAGGCAAAACTGCTTAGCATCCTGTCACACATGGCATTCCAGTGCTATGAGGGCTAATTCCCAAAGCACATTCAGGGCTGGCATACAATACTTTGGGCTTTTAATGTAGTCAAGTACCTGCATACTCTGCATCTTTTTCTATTATCTTGGGGTGATAGATTGCCTATTTGGGGAAACACAACATTAAAGATATAGAAAGGTTATTTGTGGTGGCATGATTGGAACAGTAAGAAAGTCATGTGGCTGGATCAGTTGGTTCAGAGGGTAGAGGGTGTATTTGACTGCAGGAAATTTTTAATATCATGTTGAAGGACAAATAGAAGTATTTCCAGCTGAAGAATGCATATGGCCAGCCAAGACACAAGAAATATTTTGTCTAGAAGAGCTGGGATGTCTTAGATGCATTCTGACCACTATCAGGGCTTCCTACTGAAAGGAACAGAATAAAACCTATGCACATTTGCTTATTATTGATAAGCAGGGCATTATCTACTTCCAGATTCCTGTTGTAGAATCACAGTGAAAAGTTTAGCCAGGGAGCAAATGAGACCACAACACTCTCCTAGGTGGGTCCACAATGCAAGTTGGAATAGTTTATCCCATTAACAACGTATTAGCTTAGGCTGGTATATAATGTTTTTTAAAGGAAAAGGGATAAGTAGCTGAGATTAAATTATTCCTATGAGGATTTGTAGGAGGATGATTTGCACACATTCTGTGGTTGTGTTCAGAAATGTATCATGGTCAAATTAGACCCTAGGCAAGATAATAGCCCCCAGAAGCCATTCCAGTGTCCCATTACTTGGCTAACTCTGCCCAGTTATCATAAACACTGTTCAAACCTGTCAGTCGGCATACTATTCTCTTCGTTACTTCTAATGATTACAGATATTTAAATTTAATTTAAAACTATTTCACTGATAGGCATTTGCTGAACAAAATAATACAGTCTCAAAATGAAAACAGACAGCATTAACAGTAAATTTCTTTGTCCTTGAACTGGCATTGAAATCCATATTCAAAGAAAATGCATCTCCACCAATGGTGAATTAAGTTTACCTTTGGGGTATTTTTAAACCATAGACCTCTTGCACACATTTCTGGAGACAATGCATGTGTTTGTTGATTCACCCTCCTGATTGTATTGAATTATATTCCTTGTATAATACAGCACCACTTGTTAGAGTGTGTTTAAAATTTGTAGCTTTGAACATTATTTCCATAAGCAATGAAAGAAAATGTATAAATCAATAATGACGAAGCTACCCATTTCAGAATATTGCAACCATAAAAGACCACTCATACTTGATTACAATCCATTAACATCAGTCAATATGCACATTCTCTGCAGAATTAAAAGTCACCTGAATAATTCCACATTAAAGAAATCTGTAGTTAATGAAGAGATTGCTTCTGCCATACAACTTTGCATTTCAGTAGTGCTTGCTGTCCTTGAAGGATAAATTTCCTATGTTACATTAAAAAAAAGACAAGCTGATAATATTGCAATACTGAATAGCTGTCAAACCAACAACAGGCTTATAGTTACTAGACATCTCATCCGAAGGAGAACACACTTAAGAGTGCAGCATCCCCATCTGTACCTTTAAAATGTACCTCAGTATCAGCAATCCATCTACATGGATGACGCAGTGGTGCAGCAGTAGCATTGTTGCCTCACAGCAAGAGATTCTCTGGTTTGATTATTGGCTGGAGTGCCTTTTGTGTGGAGTCTGCATGTCTTTCCTGCATTTGTGTGGGCTTTCTCTTGCTGATCCTGTTTCCTCCCACATTTCAAAGACATGTGCCTGGAGTGTTTCTCCTCAGCCACTGCTGAAAATCGGCTTTTTTCCAAGTTGGACTTTCCCAGTAAACAAATAATAAATGGTGTGGGAGAAGAACGCACCACCTTCTACATCAAAGGCAAGTACATTACTTAATGTGCTACTAACACTGATTTTACATTGTATAGCACAAACACCGATGGCAATTTGCTAAAGAAAACCTTTAATTCACATTGAAAACAGATTTAGCATGAGCACAGTAAACTTCTCTTCCCTTGAAACTAACAATTCCTTGATAATGCACTGAAACTCACAATTCCTTGAAACTGTAAATGCACAGATACTCACAATTCCTTGAAAATCCACTGAAAGTCACAATTCTTGAAAAATGACTGAAACTCTTAATTATTTTAAAAATGCGCTTATAAACACTTACTATATCTCTCAACCTCTTTGCATAAGAAATCTGCACAAAGCCTAAAATAATGGGTGAACAAAGGTCCAAAATCAGGGACACCTTTTAATTACTACTCGTATAAACTTCGAAAGTTGCTGGAATAACATGTTTTGTAACAGCATGTATTTTATGTTAGATATAAAGTCTAAAACCCAAATGTCTATCATTATTTAGTTACTTCAGTTTTATGAGGAACAGACCAAAAATATGAGGCAAAGATATGTATATTTGAGAGGTATGACTTTTAAGTGGTCTAGTAGTTGGTGTAGAGAATTTAGGCTCTCATGTCCTGCAACCAATGTAGAGGGTTTGAGTCTGAGCAAGTTAATTAACTAACCTGACATTAATAGCTAGAGCATTTTACATAAACTTATGTATCGAAAGGCATGCTTGGAATGAACATCCATCTTCCATCTCATCTCAAGAAGAAAAGGAACCCAAGAACCAAGCTATTCTGAATTCTGCATATGCAGGAAAAAATAAGCAACAGTAACAAAATATATGTTTTGACCATATGCTGCTTCTCGAGTTGTGTGTCCATCAACACATGCACAGACACAGACTGCATTCTTAAAGAGGAACACTAGTAAAAAATTAATATGTAATTTTTTTTAATTAAAAATTAAATGTTGTGGCAGCCCCCTAGATCACCTAGTACTGGATCTGGTTCTGGTTGTGGTTGGTTTAGGCCAGTCTGGCAGATGACTAAGCATTTATCAAGCAGGGTGTTGAAGAAGGAAGTTTTGGAAGACCCTGTATTTTGGATTCTGAAGAACCTAATGGAATCCCCTCCTCTGTGACAGGGTGCTGGATCGTGGATTATCCAAGTTTCACTAGTAGTCAGGTTATATGTTGCTTCAGAGTAGAAGGACACAACAGATATTTCTAAACAAAAAATGGCCAGGTTTGTGAAGAGCTATTGCCAACAGCAGAGGGTGAAGGCTGGGCAAACAGTAAGGTAAGCCAACAAGAGGGAATAAGAGGTTATCTACAAGTTTTGGTCATCTTTGGAAGATGCTGATTCAAACCCTCACATTCCTGACAGTCTAATTTAAAGGATATAAGATAAGGATGGGTGATGATGAAGTGTCATTGACCACTGCTGATGGACTTTGCAGTGCATGTGAGCACCTCATCAAAGTTCATTGTTACATATATAAATTAATATTTATGTGTATTCAGTTTGGTTTTGATTGTTATCGGACATATTGTCTGTTGTTTTTGCTGTTACATTATTGCAATAAAAAACAATAAAGCTGTAAAAATGTGAAAGCAGCCACCACGAATATCAGCAGGACATAGGTTACAGCAACTCCCAAGTAATGACCATAGGCAATCTTTCAAAAACAGCAAGAACTTTTATTCAAATAACATGAAATGAGCGCTTTCGCATAGCCAAGCTATGCTTCTTCAGATATCAATTCAAAATGAAATCTGTAATGCTTATATACAGCTTTTGGGCGGGCTCATTAAACATACAAATGCAATTAATCAATTATAAATTAGTAGTCATAGAGACAAAACAATCTAAACAGTTTAAAAAACAGTTTAAAAAACAGTTTAAAATGCATTACCTAAAACTGTTCATATAAATTATGCACATAGCAATGCAATAATGAATCATAACCATCATTCAAATCAAACAAAATTTATCTAAAAACAGCTCAAAGAATTCTACAACATCAGATATACATTTTAGTTCAGTATTATGCTGACCTTCATGTTCGTCAAGCATAACAGCCACTGCTGTGTTCAGCATAATAAAACTAAATAAAACAACTCACTGCTCACTAGCGTGAATATATCAAAAATAGACATGAGGAACGCTGAAAATCTACGACCGCAACATAAAAATAAAGCTTACTTTGCCTCAGTAGAACATTTCACGATCCAAAACCATGTATATGTTTACAAACCATTTCTACTTTGTATATAGTACACATCCAAAAGCGTTCGTAGCTATACGGAAAATCACGTGCTTCTGAAGGATGACTTGAAGAAGGCAAGGCTTGTAAAGTTATGTATACTCTAGGCATTAGGACCCAGAAGAAGCTTTTGGATGTGTACTATATACAAAGTAGAAATGGTTTGTAAACATATACATGGTTTTGGATCGTGAAATGTTCTACTGAGGCAAAGTAAGCTTTATTTTTATGTTGTACGCTTGGTCGTAGATTTTCAGCGTTCCTCATGTCTATTTTTGATATATTCACGCTAGTGAGCAGTGAGTTGTTTTATTTAGTTTTATTATGCTGAACACAGCAGTGGCTGTTATGCTTGACGAACATGAAGGTCAGCATAATACTGAACTAAAATGTATATCTGATGTTGTAGAATTCTTTGGAGCTGTTTTTAGATAAATTTTGTTGTTTGATTTGAATGATGGTTATGATTCATTATTGCATTGCTATGTGCATAATTTATATGAACAGTTTTAGGTAATGCATTTTAAACTGTTTTTTAAACTGTTTTTTAAACTGTTTAGATTGTTTTTGTCTCTATGACTACTAATTTATAATTGATTAATTGCATTTGTATGTTTAATGAGCCCGCCCAAAAGCTGTATATAAGCATTACAGATTTCATTTTGAATTGATATCTGAAGAAGCATAGCTTGGCTATGCGAAAGCGCTCATTTCATGTTATTTGAATAAAAGTTCTTGCTGTTTTTGAAAGATTGCCTATGGTCATTACTTGGGAGTTGCTGTAACCTATGTCCTGCTGATATTCGTGGTGGCTGCTTTCACATTTTTACAGCTTTTTCTTCCTTTTGTTTGGTGAGAGCACCTTCAGCTGTGAGTAGTATTCCTGGTACTGTTATAATAAAAAACAATAAAGTATCAATAGACTCCAAACAGCCATCCATTCAGCCTAGGACTCATGTTTATTTCTATTTTTAATTTATTGAAGTATTGTTGACTAGATAATAGACTGATGTCAGAGGATTCATTTCATTTACAGCCTAAGGTTACAAATAATGGTTGTAAATAACCAACTCTGTAACACACAAAATAATTAATAACAAATACCAACCAGCCAATGCAGTGGTGTTTTAAACAGTTCTGATGAAGTTCCATATGTTGTGAACAATGAAAACATTTCACTGTTCATTAGAAGCTCCTGTTGTTCAATTCAAATAGTAACATTTTTTATTTTAGCTTTAATTAGTTACAAACTTATAGTAAAAATAAACCAAGAAAGAAAGAAATAAAGAAACAGGCAGATATTAATGTCATGATCAAAAATGAACTTGCAGTCCATCAGCAAGCCCTCAAGCAAGCACTACAGAGCTGTAATGCTAATGTTACCTTCATAGGCATAGCACTTAACCTATAGACTGCTCAGATCCAAGAGGTGGCAGCAGCCATACAGATCACCACAAAAAAGTGCAGGAACTACAGAAATGAGCAATTTGAATTAGAGATGGGGCATTGTAGGAATAACTTCAGATATGGTTTCAAAGAAGGCCTAGGGACAGAGACTTTCAGTGACTATTTACAAGATCTGCTACTGAAATACATGAAATTATCTTCTTCTCAACCTTTAATTGTTGTTAGGAGTTCACAGGTAAGTGAAGTCAGAAAGTACATGGGATAGCCACTCTGAGGCATATCATTTTCAGAGTCTTCAGTTTTGGTGATACATTGCAGCTCCTCTCAGCAACCACAAAAGGCAGACTTTTTTATTTTTCTTATGTAGATTCAGTCTGTAGCTATTTCAATAGTCTGCAACAGACAGTAGGGACTAGTGAAGAATGGTATGATGACTTTGTTCCAAAATAAGCTGCCTTCTAGATTTTGCAATGTGGCTGAACTTAGGAAAAAGTGGAAGAAGTCTAATTATGTATTTTATGCCCAGAAGCCACCATGAAGTTATTGCAGGGAAATTCACTATTTAAAAATGTGCCTAATAAGCTTTAAGTTTCTGAGGGTTATAGTTTTGGCAAATTAGTGGAAAGAGTAGAGATCCAATCTTATTATGGATTCTGTTAAATGTGCAGCAGTTATATCAAAATTTAACAATTATCATTTGTTTAGGTCAACCAATGGGGACAGCCAGAATCAGAATGACATGGCCTTGTCACTTACCAGGAAAACACTCCAATGCTTCATTTTGTCAAGAGGGTCTTAGTTAAAAAACACTACGAAGTATTGGCAGACATACATCCCAAAATAGCTGATGTGGGCATATCCAACCTAAAAGTATGTGGCTATAACAAAGTGCCTTCTCCACGTTAGGAATCTGCTATATGGTCACGAAATTGTGTTCAACTGTAGCATGGTCAGAAGACTAAGTAAGACTACTTAATCCCCCCTTAAAATAAAGGTGATTTCTCACTACATTGCATATGGCCCCTTATTTTGTGCCAATAGTTGGATGTATTGCATTAATTTATCAAGCATGGGAGAAAAGAACTAGCCAGGGACATGACAACAGCTTAATCTTATACCTCCTTGACCTGGTGGCAGTCTTTATGTATATTTTCTAAGTTAAAAATCTTCCCCGGTTTCCTACTTTAAGAGGAAAGTGTCATTTATTGTACTTTGATCCCACTGTATCAACTTTCCTTTTTCCTTCGCTGCTTGGTCAGTGAACCACACTCTGATATGATGAGCTTGTCCAACACAGAGCAGTTTGGATCTGGAAGAAAAGCTGGAAAAAGCATTGCATTGATCTTGCAGTTTCTTGAAGATATCAAGGACTTAAAACAGTTAGCAGCTGACAGCAAAAAGGAGTTTCAGTGCAAAAAGTGGGTTTTCTGTGTCAGCAGTCTCATCTGATGCTGTCTGAATTCAGGAGGCCCACTCCATATTATGAGATAATCACTCTTCCATATGAAAGTTTGCACATATAGAGGAGTCAGGAGATCCACTCCATGTTATGAGATCAAAATCTTCCATATGAAAGCTTGCACATATAGAGGAGTCAAAAGGCCCACTCCATGTTATGAGATTATCATCTTCCATACAAAAAGCTTGCACATATAGAGGAGTCAGGAGGCCCAGTCCATATTATAAGATCATCTCTCTTCCATATGAAAGCTTTCACATATAGAGGAGTCAAGATGCCCACTCCATGTTATGAGATCATCATCTTCCATATAAAAGCTTGCACATATAGAGGAGTCAGGAGGCCCACTCCATGTTATGATATCATCATCTTCCATATAAAAGCTTGCACATATAGAGGAGTCAGGAGGCCCACTCCATGTTATGAGATCATCATCTTCCATATGAAAACTTGCACATATAGAGGAGGATATAAAAGACTGCTAATGACACAATACGTTAAGACTGCTGTGTCAACAGGAAAGCCCTGAACTAAAAAATGTAGTAGTTTATCTCCAAGAGAACCTGCCGGCAGCTAAGTATCTAGATCACCTGATAGTGGCAGAATGAGCACACAGAGCCTTAAAACTTTTGCCAACACAAACCCAGACACGAAGGCAAATAATCTTTAAATTGTAAACTTTTGCTGATAAAGAGGCTTTTCTGGAAAAAAGCTTATGAAGGGAAATAATTCCTTCTTGATGGTATCAAAATACATTTATTTTACAGCTTCTCCCAAGAAGTGTCCATAAAACTGGTCCTTTTCTAATAAAAAGGCTCTCTGTTTAAGGAATGAAATTCCTACTCTGCTTCACTATCTAACTGCCCTCCATATTTAAATGCTTTGAAATACATAAATCATCCTTGGAGATTTTCCAAGGCAAGCTGCATGAGAAAAAAAGTACTCAATTTAACAAGCACACTACAATGAAGGACAGAGAAAGAGCATAGCTTAAGAAAGACCCACAAAGTTTGTAGATATATCAACTTTATTTGCTGAAATGAACACTGGTTTAACATGAGAAACATCTTTGAATGCAGTATAATCAGCACTCATGGATATTTTGAAGTAACCAAAACTATAGAAAGACTCCCCACACGGACGGCATCTGCAAGGTTCCAAATATGTAGAAGCAACCCAAAAACGACCAGCAGAAAGGAGAAAATGCTTTTTATTGTCACAGACCCGTTTTGGTCACAGTGCAACAACGAATTGGAATGAAAACGTTTCCTATATACTGTACTAGCCAAAAAACCATCCTGTTGTTTTGTCACCAAAACATCCAAAAAAGGGATAAATTTGTTATCAGTATCAACAGTAAAATGGATACCCCATTTATTTTCATTCAAGTAGTTGACAAATTTGTGTAAATATGTCACATCAGATTTACAAACCATCCAGCAGTCATCCAGGTACCCACGCCAAATATCCATCTCATCCATAAAGATGTTATGATTCCTATCATAAATGACATGATGTTCAAAGTATCCCATAAAAAGGTCCGCGTATATAGGGGCAAAAGCAGCCCCCATTGTGGTACCTTTAATCTGCAAATAAAATTTGCCATTAAATAGGAAAACATTTTTAGTTAACACATGTTCTACCAAACCTAGTAAGAACATATTAAAACCAGGTTTGTATAATTTCAGTTCTGAAAGCCAGAACTCCAATGCCATGAGTCCAGCCCAATGGGGAATATTAGTATACAGTGATGTCACATCCAATGTACACAAGAGCCAATGATCCTCTAATGTGGAATTATCAATGATGTTAAGAAACTCAGTTGTGTCTTTAATTCTAGCTCTGACACCTTGTAATAAGGGTTTAAGATATTTTGCAAGATATATAGAGATGGGCTCAGTAAGAGACCCATGACCCGACACAATAGGTCATCCCAGAGGATTATTGAGGCCCTTGTGTATCTTGGGAAGAAAATAGAGATAAGGTAAAGAAGGTTCAGTAACCTTGAGATGATAAAGGGTTTGTTCATCAATAATGCCTTCACTCTTGGCAAGTTCCAAAAACCCATCAATCTCAGTCTTGAACTTACAGCTCGCATCTATAAAGAGATGCATATAAAATCTAGCATCACAAAGCTGTCTTTTGCCCTCTTTCTCATAGTTTGACCAATTCATCAAAACAATTGAACCCCCTTTGTCTGCTTGTACTATCACCAAATCTTTCCTACTTTTAAGTTGAAGGAAAGCTTCTTTTTCACCAGCCTCCAAATTATCTTGCATCGGGTTGGGAGGGTGGCCTAATGCTTAAGGTGTTTGCCTTATAAATACAAGGTGCAGGGTTTGAGTCTCACAAGGGATAATTGACTAGGCTTAAAATGACTCAGATGGGCAGTTAGCCTAGTACTAATCTATGAACCTAATCTATGAAACCATGATCACTATTATTAATAGAATGTAGTTCCCGGAGCACACATTTTTGAAAGGTTTCTACATATTTATTCATTGGTGGTACAAATTTAGAAACATGAAATTTAAAGCCACATTCTTCTGAAACCTACTGTATTGTTTTGTCCCCAAAGAAAATCTTAAGGTTCAAAAGTCTACAAAAAGATAATAGATCCTGGACAAAAATCATGCTCAGACACACAAAAGCTGGGTATATAGTTGAGACCTTTATTAAGCACTTTATACTCATTCTCTGATAAAATAGCTGAAGAAATACTTACGACATTGTTTGTAACAATTTTGGTTCCAGCAGTTGTAACATTGTCTCTATACTAACCTCGGCATTTATGTTTTCTGCCCCCTTCCCCATTTCCTGTTGTGCCTAAAGGGGCTTTCTTATTACAAACCATCTCATTAAAAATATTTTGTTTGTGAGCTGCTGACCTTTGAGAAATTTCACTCTCATTGTCAGCGTGGGAAGAAAAATGTTTAACAGACCCGTCACTGCAAGGCTGCTTAAGAAAAGACTTTCTTTTCCTTTTTGATCTGGGCACCTGGGTTCTATTGATAAAGAACTTAACTTTTCTGGATTGTTCCAAAGGGTTCCCTGAGCTGTAGTCCTGTTGATCCCTTCTAAACTTATTGATTTTCTTGGACTTGAACTCATTTTACATCATTAATAAATCACTAGAATAAAATAAATGTGCTAAACAAGAGCAAAGCAAGGCACAGTTCAAGTATTTATGATTAAATATTTATTGCAGAGAGTTGATAAGCGCTTTCGCTAATGTAATAGCTTCATCAGATCAAACATTCTCAAATAAAACAGACTACTTAAATATAAAAAGAAACATTTCATCCATTCAAATCAGCCAATCAACAAATCACAGTAATTAATTCTTATTAAGATTTAAAACAGCAATACATATATATAGCACATTATAACCCTATTGTGTAGTAAACCTGCTTATGATAATCTAAGGTGTTTCCCATACTTGTTCTAAAACTATGTGTGTATATAAGAAATGTATGTATATATATGTTAATAAAATATATATTATAATATATTATATAACATAGAGTTTTGTTGTATTTTAGACCATTCTTCCAGCAATTCTGGATCAGGTTGGCCAACAAGGGGTTTAAGTCTAATCCTTAGAACCCGAGGTGTAATATTTTTTTCCATGTATGCTGGAAACAGCCTACTGTGCCAAACACTGGATCTCAACATCTTCATTTTTTTATAAATGTTATCAAACTGTATACGACACTCTTCTTTAGTACATTTAACTGTCCTATTATCCACTTGATTAATAGATAAAGATGTAAATATGTGAGTGCCGTTTTTATCAATAGATAGTCCTTTAAGAATGGTGATAAGATCCATGTTGAATATAGTCAATAAAAATAACTAACCCACCATATAGATCTCAATAGTTGTAAATAATAGAGAATTTTATATATATGTGAGACCTATTGACTGTATATCAATAATGGTTAAAACTTCACACCTAAAGGGTGTCCAGTCTGTTGACTCAACACTCAGACATCAAAGCTGGTATGAATGGAAATAACTATTAATGCAAACAAAGCAACATAACAAAGCAGTTATTATCACAATCTAGACAACCAAAACCTGAAAATTGTTTGAGTCAATTAAGACATATATAAATAGTTAAAAAAAAGTGCAAGTCCTACTAGGAAAACAATATTGTAACTTGCTCAAATTAGTAACATGCACTCAAAGGACCCCCAGCCCTTACCCAATGTTAATACAACATAGTGTCATATAGTCATAAAGCTCCCTGAGGCCTTTACTTCAAATAGAAAAATGCACAAAACATATGCTGCACAACAATAGAAAAAAAGGCCACACATTTATAAAGCATATAGCCGATTTGCAAATCAAAAATAAAAAGAACTTGTGAGCTTACATTGCCTCAATATAGTCAACCAAAGTCCAAACCTCAAAGGCAATGCCCACTATTTAGTTCGACTTTGAGAAAAATCAGAAAGCAACAAAGTCTCAAAAAAGTCACCAAAATAGCCCAATACAATTGAGCTATTGTTGTATCCCGACTCCAGCTGACTAAATGAAGATATCCAAGTACACCAAATTTGAAAAAAAGATAATCTCAGCCCACCATATAATAGCGTATTGCCCACACACTAAATCTAAAACAAATTAACAAAAAGCTTGTTTATATGGTTGAAAATAGGCAAATCATATATTGCACATTAATATACATCAGACCCCAGGTTAAAGGAACATATAACAAATGTCCCAATATATCCGAACAATAGTTGAAACAATATTGTAGTCCATGTTGCCCCAAGTCTCAAATCCAAACACTGATTATAATAGACCTTGGAACTGTTATAAGTACCCAGGTCAAAGGAATGAAAGACAAAGGAAAGTTCCAAATGTGTTCACTGATGTAATACTTCCACTCTCGCTGACTCACAAAAGTAGTGTTTAGTAACTCAAAATAGAATGATTAAGGCCTCAATCAACCATATATAATTTGTGCTATCCACACACTAAATATGATACATATTGGCCACAAACTGAAGATGTAATAAAAAACTGTACAAAATGATCATGAATTCTTCAAAAAAATATCCATAATTCCACCTTGAGTAACCTGTTAGTGTTAAGAGTCCCCACAATCAAAATGTCAGACGATAATATCTTCCGTCGACAATGTTGGCAATGGTGATAAAACCAAAATCACAGTATGATATAATCCACAAAAGCAGCCTTATCAACAATATAAAGGCTACACAAAAAAGTTTCACATTATTAGCAACGGAATATGCCTGCACAGCCTTTCAGCCCCAAAATATCCGGCAATGAGAGCAAACTTCTCAAACGCCACCAGCGAGGAAGAAACTCAACCAAAACTACACAAAGACTTCCCACATGGATGCTATCTGCAAGGTTCGAATTATGAAGAAGCAACCCAAAAACGACCAGCAGAAAGGAGAAAACCCTCTTTATTGTCGCAGACTGGTTTTGGTCACAATGACCTTTATCAATGTGAATAAATAACATGTAAGTAATAGAAAGGCTGTTTATATAATCACAAGATATACAAAACCACCAATCACAACCATACCCTGCTACCAGAAAATAATTAAAGAAATATGCACAACCATATCTGGAAAAAAACAAAATTAAATGTGATTAATAAAACTGTGATGATTGCACATGTAAATATATACATAATATATCACTATATGTGTATGTAAATATATATACTTCTATATGCATGCACATAGCCATAATAAAAGGAATATACATATGTAAAATAAAAAATGAAAAATAAACCTTCTAGTAGTTGACAGCTCTTTGCTGTTGAAACTAACATTAGTTATGAAGTTTTGTACAGTCAACCTGATGTCTCTGCCTCTGTGTTTGAAAAGGACCAAGAAGAGACTCAACCATCAATAGCAGATAATCAGGATAAAAGGAGTAGTGTATCTGGTAAATGTATGCTTTGGTGTTTTGTCAAATCAGGACTAATAAAATGCAACTCATTGGAACAAAGCAGAAGAAACTAAAGCCACAAAGGATGGTAATGTCTCTGGTACTGTTTTGTTTCTTTCCCATATCATTCCCATTCGGTTATCTCAGGAAGACAACTGAATGCCAAAAACAGTCAAGAGGGTCAAGTCACAGTGTACACTGCTGGATACTGTACTGTGATACAAATTATCTTTAAGCACATCTATTTTGTTACTGGTGATTCTTTTACTGAACCAGTGTTGTATTATTTATTTGTTTATTTGTTTATTTGACATTTGTTGACTGGGTTTGTCTATCTAAGCATGTTCCCTTTTTCAGCGGAGGCTGGGGAGAAAAACTCCAAAGTTTAATATTATACATAAATTATATAAAAAAGAATTCGATTCAGTGGAAAAATAATGCTAGTCAGACATTTGCAGAACAGAAGTAAAACTACACAGGTTAACAAAACAAGTCATACAAGTAAGAACTTCCAAGGACCAATTGTCCAGACAAGATATTCAAAGTATGTAAAGATGTTAGCTATAACTATTAAATCTACAATTCTAATCTCTACAGCTTAGCACTAAATAGAATGTACTCCTTTATGTGGAAACCTATAGTGTCAGCTCTAGCAAAATCTTCAAAGAAACGAGTAGCAATTTATATCAATGGGAACATGGAATTGGAAGTTAAGGGGTCAAAGATAATGACAGTAGATGACTAGCATCCAAATTTTGACAATGAAATAATTATAGTTCTCTATATTATGTATGGCCCAAATGGTGATTCACTGAACTTAATTTCTTCACTCTTCAGTAAGCTTCACATTGTCAGTGAAGAGGGAGCCCTTGCACCTGTAACTGATGACTTGAATTTCATGTTAGATGCTACAGTTGATAGGACCAACCATCATGCAGAAGCACATATAAAAGTTAAATGGATATAAAATGCAGAAGCTCTGAATCAATGATTATGTTATATAGCAAATTTACAAGGGAGGAGCACAGTAGACTTTATGTTCGTTGCCCCCAGCAGCAGTTCAAGCAGCCATTTAGACTAAAGGCTGGTGTCATTCTGCAGTGTATCTGGAGGAAGGAATATAGAAACTTTGCTTTCTGGTCTAACTGATCACATGATGCTAGGTGTGGGATTTACGTTATTCAGAAAGATGATCTTAAAGTAAGGGCTTAAAGAGTTTAAACACTCTCAGTTTTCAAGAGCCATAGCTAATATAATTTTTCCAAAGGGAGATATGTTTCATTTAAATAATTCCTCTCTCAAGTATGTCCATGTTATATGGTAGGAAACATATAAAGAAGAGGTTAGAACCATATACTGCTTGGCTAAAGCACTTGTGCTCACAGAGTTAGGTTCTAAACAAGTCTAGTTTGAATAAAATATGTAAGATTGGTAGCAAACATGCAAGATTAATAAGATTAAGAGTATAAGAGTAAAGACTATCTTAAATGTAATAGACTAGTCAAGACTGAATTCATTAAGCTGATGAGAGACACAGCTTATCTATACTTAAAAAGATCATCATTGCATGGCTGAGCTTTAGGTAATGGGCCAGCCTTTCCATTTAAGGCAAAGACAGGCAAATGTGTAGAGAAATATCAGAGTTAAGGGTCAACTAGCACTGAGGGGGAGCAGACTGCAAAGGAGTTTGCAAAGCTTTATTGGAAACTTATGAAAGAAGAAAACAGCACACAAGCAGGCCAAAGTGTCCACAGTACAAAAAAAACCCCACAAAATCCACTAAGAAAAGCACTGGAGAAGGTAAGAAAGTTCTTTTTTAGCATAGTTAAAAATTAATGTTCACTATTCGTCCCAAAGACTTCATCAGAAATGATAAAATGCACTTCCAAATCACTTTTAAACCATTCAAAATACATCTGACCAATAAGATCATCTCAATAATAAATCAATTAAATACATAAAAACATTTAAAGACATACTACAAAAATGTGCATCTCAAAGTGTCCACACAGTTAACACAGTTTAAAATACAAGGGCATTCACCCCTGTATATTCACTTTAGTGATTTTCCTATTTTTTAAGAAACATTTTATGTTCACCATATCATTCAGACCAGGGGGTAAATAAGAGGCAAGTTTAATCTGCCATTCTGCCTCTCTTTGTTCAGCATAATTTCTAAAGTCCCCTCCGCTAAAGTCACGTTTAACAACTTCCACTATAGAAAAAGTACATTTCTTCCAGTTAAAACATGTCAAAGAATGCTTAAAAAGGGCGTTATTACTATTTTTTTGTTTTTATAGCATACAAGTGCTCTAATACCCATTTCCTTAAACTTCTGGTAGACGTGCCCACATAAAAACTTGGGCATGTTGAACACATTGCAAGATACACTATCCCTGTTGTACTACAGCTCAATTTTCCAGGGATGGGTATAACAAACTGTAGATATTCCAGAAACACAAAAGGACCCTCAGAAATAAATCTACATGCCCTGCACCCTGAATATTTGAACATACCCCCAGTTTCACCAGAAGTAAGGGTTGGCCCAAAGTTATTATTTTCTAACAAATGTTTAAAATTTCGATTTTTCTTATAAACAAAATGGGAGCCTTCTCCAAGAACTTTAGATAAATCTGCATTACCCATAACTACTTTCCAATTCTCACTAATAATCTGACGGATGTAATTACTGTCTACATTCATATCCAAACAGAATCCTGGACATTCTGCCTCTCTCTTTTATGTGTGCCACTAGGTACTGCATTCTGAGCTTTTTTTAACAAAACTTAGCAGAATAGGAGGAAAATCTGTCTGTCTCTTATGAATGACCTCTTGAGACATATTTTCAAGTAGGTCTCTGGGGTAACTGCTTTCCAAAAACAACTCTTTTATGAGATTAATTTCCTTAAAAAAAATAGAATCTTGCACTATCATTCAAGATGCTCGAATGAACTGTCCTCTAGGAATATTTTTCTCATAAAGTAAGGGTGGCAACTCTTGAAATAGACATAGCTGTTACAAAATGTACTCTTGCGATGAATACTACTCAAAAACATATTCTTGTTAGTGTCCATTATCACGTTAACATCCAAAAAGGAAACCTTATTTCCTGTTGCCCCCCACCACATACTTTAAAAATGTAGTACTAGCACTTAAAAGCTCCACAAACTCATTGACATTAAATTGTCTTTGTAAACTATAAAGAACAGATCATCTGCCAATATTTTACAGAAGAGAATTTGTTCTGAATAATCAATGTGTGGCAGCATTTTCATGTCCCACTAACCTGACACCAAATTTGCATAGGTTGGGCCAACAGTGGCCCCCATGGCCACCCCTTGTAATTGTTTATAAAACTGATTATTAAACAAAAATAAGTTGTTATCTAATAATAAATCTAACAAAGCACTATAAGTAATAATACTGTTGTTACTTAAACTTGTATGCTTTCCTATAAACCATCTTACACAATCAACCCCAACATATTTAGGGATGCAAGTGAATAGGGAAACAACATCAACAGTGAACATCAGTAAATATTCCAACATAAAGTCTGAAGAAGAAAAAAAGGACATAAGCTGGTCCAAAAAAATCCAAAGAATCACCTACTAAGAAGGAAGCTGCTTGACTACTGGGTTTAACACTGAATCTAAATACAAAGAAATACAGTCAGTGCAACTTTCTGAGGCTGATATAATAAGTCTGAATGGAGGTTTTTCAACATTTTTGTGAAGTTTGGGAATTCCAAACATCACACCCACCCTGAAATTATCCACACATAAAAATTCAAACACTTCCCTAGCTATTTCAGAGTTCATAAACATGTCATATAATGTACTGTGGACACAGGCATAACTTTTAACAATTTAACAAGAGGACCTATTTAATGCTCCTCTAAATGACCATGCTACCATTACCTTATCCTTTGTGGCAGACCCCTCTGTAAGGGGATCTGGCTGCATGTGGAGGTTGAGACTTTTGGTGTTAAGAGAACTTGTGCTAACAGGTGTTCTTAAAGAGGGGACTATAAACTGATGTAATTCAACTTGCCCACTCAAGTTTTGAGGGGATCCTTCAAACAGGAAATCTCAGAAATTTGAAAATTACTAAATCCACATTATTGGACAAATCTGAAGGAGATATCCAGCTATTGACCCACCAGGTTGCAAAGCCATGTGACATACATAAATCTTTCCGTTTTAGAAAGAAACACCTCAGTAAGGCATATAAGCTCCTCCATAACACATTGGGAGCTAATAAGTTAAGAAAATTACAGTTGTAGCTAGATACAGAAGATTGGAAACCATAGTCTGAAGGGATACAAGCTTGTCAGCTTTAACTATATCAGCTCAAAGATAGGCATCATAAGTTATCACTACCTCTGTGTATTCAAGTTTAAAGAATACTATGGTTATGGTAAGTAAAGATATTAATTTAGTCTTTTGAGATTTCTATGAAAAGTTGTACACCAGTCAGAACACACCAACAAGTGTAAGTGCAAAGGAGAATTCTAAAGGCTGCATGTTCCTTCAGTTAGCCACACATGAGAAGCAACTGCAGAAAGCTTCATTTGCCGTGATGAAGATAAGAAATGCAGCGGTTGGCCACCATCTGGAATTTGCTCTTTCCCCCACTGTAGTGGGATCTTGGAGTTGGTATATTTAGTTTGGAGGGGCCACCTCGGCAGGTTTTATTTATTTTTTTTTGTGGTCACTTGGTTGTGCCCTAGTTAAAAGCCACTGTTTGCTGAAACATGGCTTCAATAATTAGGTGTTTGATGAATGGGTATTCCCTGAATAGCCATTCGACGAAATGTCATAGACCAATTTTCAGCTCATATTTACTATGGGTTATTAATTGGTTCTATTTTGTATCTAACACTTCTAGCCTGCAGGGAGCTCAGTAAGACTCTCTATATCTTTTAATAACATTATTGACTCTACATTTGAATTGAAATATTGAAGGAAGCTCAACACAGGACAAGGACTATGAGGATATGAGGGTGATCACTCTTAGAGTGTTTTATTTATTTATTTGTTTGTTTATTTATATGCCTTTTGGTAAATTTAAATTTGTGGATCCTGTATTTCAAAAATTCTCACATGCTATCTGATTCTATGTCTTTTATGGGTTCCTATTAAATCACTGAATGCTTAAAATAGTGAACACTGTTTAATTGACCATCTTTACTCGAAATGGTGAAATCCCAAAAGCACAGAACAGCAATTTTTTTCTAAGGAAAAAAATCACTGGACCATTTTCTGGACTTTGCCATTTTCTCTACTGTGGTGCAATCTCGAAGTTGGTATATTTAAGTAGGGGTGGGGGGCACAGCCCCCCACATTGGGGGGTGTGCGGGGCAAAGCCCCCAACTTTATTTTGTGTTTGTTTTTTGTTTTTTTTGCTTTTTTTATAGAAAAGTGATTTTTTTCCCTGGGGAAAAAGTCACTGTTCTCTGTGTTGGGCATTTTGATGTTTCGACATATTAGGGTTGATTATACAGCATTCGCTATATTAAGCATTCACTCATATAATATAGACCCATCTTTTACATACTGCAAACCCTTATCATAGTTTGTTAATGTAATTAATTATACCAAGTTTTCCTTACTTTCCTTAACACTGGTTTACTCAGCAAAGTTCAGAATTTTAAATTGTCACATCCTGATGAAGGAGATGGTATACAGAAAAATTCCACTTCTAAGTCTTGAGGTATACATGTAGTATATTATATGCTGTTTTCTTTTTTTTTTTTTTCTAGTTGGGACTCTTGAGAAAGCTTTCCTTCTTTCAAGAAAGAGATCAACACCTTCCTCATTTTTGTAAGTATTGTCTATCTTTTCCTTGAATGGCTAGAATGGCACTAGGGATTTAAATCTCCAGCAATTAACTCTCACTGCAAATTCATTGATAACATGTACTTTTTAAATCATCTAACACAGTTACTTTTGATTTTGGTGGCCTACATATGCCTGCTATGAAGCCAGCATTTCCCTGCATTAATGGTCACCAAAATAAAATAAATGGCCCTTTGTCTGTTATCAGACTTTTTAACATTTGGGACCTGTAAACCTTCTGTTACCAAAATTACTATACTTCCCTTAACTAGTACAGTTATCTGTAACTGGACAGAGTATGATTCAGAGACATAATAATGAGCCACTAATGAGATGTTGCACATGTGGCTTTGCTATAAATTTGAATCAGATATATGTCAAATGATTGAGTTTTCAGAAACTTGAAATTTATATGGATGAGACCATATGATCAAGTTTCCGAAAACTCGAACATAAAAGATAAATAAATAAGTAAAAAAACACAAAACTCTACTTTTTATATTTATCCAGGGTACTAACTCTGAGATCGCACTACAGTAAAGACAAGGGTACATTTCCTGATCCTCTGTATACCATGATCTCCATCATAAAGCTTTGAGATTTCCAAAGCTGGATCATGTGGTCTTGACCATGTGAATTTCAAGTGTCTGAAAACTTGATCAACTAATAGGGATGCATTTGAATCACATTATATCACCATGGCAAAATTGGGCAGTATTGCAATGCACAAACAGTGCTGATAGTGGTACTTTTACGAATCCTAGCTTTGTTGCACTCCTTTTGCCCTTTCTTGTCTCATTTGCCATATTGTTGTAAGCAGGCCTTGAAAATAAATCAATCCCAGAAGCACTTGTCTTCTTATCAGCCTTGCACATAGCTGAAAACAAACAAAAAAATGAAATAAAATAAATTAACATAAAATAAAAACAGTCTGTCCCAGTAAAATAAAATAAGCAGTTCTCACAGTTCTCACATTCATTTTTTTAAAAAGAAGTAACATTTCTTCAAATATTTTTTTCAAAATTATTACTAATCTTAATCACATCTTGATAGATTTTTATTACTAAATATTTTAGTCCTTTTCATTCCCAGTTATATTTATATTTATCTTTAAACCTAATATCTAGTGATTGATTTAACACTAAAGTTTCAGATTTATTATTACATTGTAGCAGTGATTCTTTTTGAAACTTTTCAATTTCCTCATCTATTTATTTGATTAAATAATTTCAGTCTCCTAGAGTTAGTACAATATCATCTGTAAAAAGCTATATTTTAGATTGACAATCCTTGTTGCTTGAGAATCCATCAATTTTTCACTGCTTCTTATACTATTAGCTAAGTGTTCGATAACTAATGCAAATAGTATGGGGAAGCAAGGGACAGCCATGCTTTATGCCTTTGTTTAAAGTGAATCCTTGAGAAATGTAAGATGCAATTTTATCTTATGCTTTAGAGTCTCTATACAGGTTTGTTTTAATATTCAAATAAATTGTTCTAGAAATGTAATGCTTCTAAAGTTTTAAACAAGTAGTTCCAATCTACAGAATCAAAAGCTCTTTCTAGATCTAAACTAATTAGGGCCAATTTCTTGTTCATTCCTTTTGCTAAATGTAAGACAGTTACTACCCTTTTTATATTATCATATGTTCATCTGTTGACTATAAATCTTGTTTGATCTTTATTAATTAATTTATCTACTGTATCTCTTAATCCTGTAGTGAAGATGGAAGTAAATATTTTATAGCCTACCTTTAATAATGAAATAGGTCTATATGAGTAAACTCACTTATTATCCTTTCTTTGTTTAAGCATAGGTGAAATTACAAACAATTTCCATGAAAGAGAAATAATGTTGTCACTACAGATTAGCTTGAAAACATCATTCAGTAATTCTAAAATATTTAATGGAAGCAGACTATATACTTACACCATCTAGCCCTGGACCTTTACAATTTTTCCCTTTAAAAAAACTTCTTTAACTTCTATTATGGTAATAGGCATATTCAATAGAGATATTTGTCAGTCATTAAATTTATTAGTAATTTGTTTTCTTTAAATACTTGTCAATTTTGTAATCATCAGGATTACTATTTTATCTTTATTAAGGTTCTCATGGATTTTAAAAAAAAAATATTAAGCATTTCCTCTGCATCTGAAATATGCTTATTAGTGTGAGGACTTCTGATATTATTGATCTGTGCCTTTTTTGCTTAACATCTTACTTCTATTAGCTAATATGTGTAGATTTTTAAAGTCATGTCATAACTGTGCAATTATATTTTTTTCTAAAGTTATATCCATTTTATACATTAAACTATTTGATATTTTGCCAGTAACTTTTAATGAGGTTAGCATTATCTAATTTCTTTGTTTGTTGCTCAAACTTCACTTTGTGCATTTCATTTTGTATTTATAACAACTCTTTATCCCATTCTTTCATTCTATTACTAGTCCATTTCTCATTCATTCTTTAATATGCATTTTAAGGAGTCCCATAATATGGCTCTGCTAATCTGACCACCATCTTTCAAAGATAAAAAAATTCTTTATTTGTTCCTTAAGGTAACTCCTAAATTGTTTTAATTTCATCATATAAAGAATCTTACATTTTCTTATATCTATTAATATATTAATATTTAGTGCATTGTGATCAGATAAAGAATAAGGCTTTTTTAATAATTCACTTTATTAACTAAATCTGTAGAGGCATAAATCCTATCAATTTTAGTTTGCATCCCATGCACATAAGAATAATGAGTGAAGCACAATGACTTATCTTCTGCTTTTGCTATTACATCATCTAAATTATTACTAATCCATCTGTTTAGTGCTTTAGATGATGCCAGAATTTTAGCTTTCTTCTGTTCACTCATATATTCTATACTAGTTTTACAGTTAAAATCCCCTGCTAAAATTAAATGACCATTGCACTGACTGTAATAAGTTTCTGTGATCTTTAACAAGCCTTGTACCTATTTCAGAGATCTACTAAGAATTAGCTACTGTATAATGTTTGCCATTGCATTTAATTATTACACATGCATATATTAATTTGGGATCATTGATGGGTTCCTTAACCTTAGGCATTACAGCAGATTTTCTCCAAAATATAACAGTTCCTATACTCTTTTTTTGTTAAAAGAAGCAGTTGATAACATTTCTTAATCTAAAGTATTTAAATATTGTATTCTTTATCTATCAAGCGAGTCTCTTGCAAGAATATAATAACTCCTGAATGATTTTATGTTTCCATTATTTAATTCATTTACTGTAATAGATAATAGATTAAAGCTACCCATAGTGGGTATTTTTAAAGATTTTTAAAAAAGATAAGACACATTTATCCACCATATTAATTTAATTGTATACAAGCCTAATGCATTCCTGCAATACTGTCTTAACATTCCACATTTTTTAATTCTTGCTTTCTACAACTAACTACTAAGAATCATAAATAAAAACAAAAACAAGTGTACAACTGTAATTGTATATCTTATTAATAAAACACAACCTACCATGGATACCAACGTTTCTAGTTTGCCTATTAAATTGAGAAACTACTATGCTATTTCTCTCTCTCTACCTAGTAATACCTAAACAATCATCAAAAACTAGCCAAAAGCTACTGTGACTTACAAATAATTAATACAATATTGTATATAAGTTAAAAATAATAACCGACTATTAATTTAGTTATATTTTGCCATAGGTTCATAGGTTCATAGGTTGGTATTAGGCTATCAGCCCTAAGGCATATGCAAGCCTAGCCATAACAATTTCCTGGATATTTCTTCCCACAATATTTACTTCTCTGGCCCCTGTCTAGCAGGGCGACTGACATGATCCCCGGGGTGAATTTCCTATCTCCCATCCAATCATCAAGGTTCCTTTTGAAGAGGTCCAATGAGGTGCACTGCTTGACATGTATGGGCAGCCTATTCCAGAGTATGGGTTGTCTCTGGGTCAGGAACCTATCACTCCAGCATATTTTGTTCATTGTGATGATAAGGTTTAGATCCCTGGAGCATGTGGCTCTGAGAGAATGGGATTTCTTTAAGTGGAGCATGTCCAACAGCTCAGGATTTGACATGGCCTTGTATGTTAAGCAGAGATTGCCTCTGAGAAGACGGCATGCCATAGAGTATAGCTGGAGTTTTTTTAGACGGTCAGCATATGACATCTGCTTTAGGCCTGTGATTCTTTTAGTGAGGTATTTCTGTGGACTTTCCAGCTGTTGCAGATGTCTTGTGAGGTACATACCAAATGAGGCATTATACTCTATAATGGGTCTAATGAAGGATGAGTACAGTGGGACAATGACCTCCTTTTTTCTGGATGAAAAGCCCTTGGTGATGAGGTGTGCCACATAGAATGATTACCTGACTGTTATGGTGATGTGGTTATCGAAAGTGAGACAACTGTCCACCTGTGTCCCTAAGTCTCTCATCAAACTTTTGATGTTTAGTGTCCTGCCATCTATGTGGTAATTCATGGGTACATGTTTTTTTTCCAAAGGGGATAACTATATATTTCTTGGCATTAAGCTTGAGCCCATGGCTCTGGCACCAGGCATCTGTTTCTGTAAGGCCCATTTGTAGAATATCCACATCATTTGGGGATTCAATAATGGCTCCCAGTTTGCAGTTATCTGCAAACTTTGTTAGCCTGAGTCCCTTAGTGTTGGCCTGTACTTCAGAGAAGTAGATGCCAAACAAGAGTGGTCCCAGGACTGAACCCTGAGGTACTCCATTGTCACTTGTCTGGAGCTGGATTTGGAGTTGGCTACTTTTACAGTCTGTGTTCTGTCAGTAAGCCACTTGGCAACCCATCCAGTGACGTAGGGATTTATGCCCAGCTTAGTAAGTTTATCTATGATTCCAGAGTGTGAGACGGTGTTGAAGGCCTTGGCAAGGTCCAGATAGGCTGTGTGGACCACCTTACCCTCGTCCACAGCTCTGGAGACTGATTCGAAGAAGTCAATCAGATTCAGGAGACAAGATCGGCCCTTCACAAACCCAAACTGGGTGGGGGTCCAGTGCTTGAAGGTTGCCAATGTCTTTGTTTATAAGTTCCATGATAATGCGTTCCATGCGAAATGAGGATACAAACTGGAAGTCGACCACCACAATAAATGGATAAAATATATTTATTGTGAACAGATAAGCGCTTTCACGTGTGCCAAGACACGCTTCTTCAGATCCCTACAACAGACATCTTCTAAATTCAAGTATATATACACATTTCTAAAGTGATCAAATAACTTAATTAATCTAAACCTAAACATGTGATTAAAATCATTCAATTAAACAAACCAAGCACTGGCAAGTACTGTTGCTCATGTTGCAAAGTAGATGGAATAAATAAATGCAGAATCAATAACCTCAAACAGTTGCATAATGAACAGATTTTCTTAGTTAGAATAGAAATAACTAATTATAAAACTATGTATCCTAAGAACTTTTGTTCAACCAGTCCTAATGACTGAAATAAATATATGTTTTTAAAAAACCTCTATATCCAATATATCCTATGAGTATACGATAAATGTGCAAAACCGCTGAGATAGAAAAATAGAATAAAAAACTGAAATATCAGTTGTTGTCAGGCAATAGCATGAAATTACTGCCCTTCCCTTTAAAACTCCTTGTCTATTACATAAATTATCAATAAAAGTGAAAACCTAGCTTATATATAAGTCTAAAATTGTGTAAGAATAAATATAAATATAAATACAGTGTAAATACAACAATATGAAATTTATGTACATATGTATGTATATATGTGTAAATAAACATAAAAAATGTGTATATAAATGTATGAAAATGTATAAAATGTATGCATATTGATAAAGCCATGTGTATGGCTCACTTAGTGATGCAGCAGTAACAAATAAACACATTGAACTGGAAAGGGAACAAATGTGATCAAATATCTGGGATAAATTGATTGCATGTGTTAAATAGATCTCATAAACAAACACAAGTTGCAAAAGATTGAAATATATGAAAAACATTGAAATGGAAATCTTGGTATAATACCTAGTATCTATAAGAATCTATAAAAATACATGGCCATATACTATCCAAACGTGTATGTAAAAACTGTCAATCTATCAAAAATGTAGCAGGCTAAAACCTCCTGACAGGATATACAAATCACATTAATTTTTCCTATGTTGACATTGTGGGTATGTCAAGAAAAAACTGCTGATCCAAGTCTGTATGTAGAATAAGAAATATAATATTGAAGAAGTGTAATCAAATGAATGTATCTGTATACACTACCACTAAATCAGACATAGTTGAGAGAATTACTTTGCACTGCGTCCTTTCAAAGGAGCTCTTACACTGACATATTGATTGAGACCTGGCTCATAATGTGCTTTGAGTTTGAAAATCCAAGAGAGTTCCACTAACTCTAAATCATTAAAATTGTCTCCATCTCTAGAATTAGGTAGAACTGTCTGTAGGATTCTAAATACAAATGAATGTGTTGAATTATTAGCAATGTGTTTAGCCAAAGCACTTTTTGTATCACATTTCCTAATATCTAAAGCATGTTCCAGTATCCTCTCCCTCAAGGTCCTAGTAGTCATTCCTACATAGAACGCTGTACAACTCTGGCATGTAGCTAAATATATAAGGTTCTTGCTTTGCTTATATTAAGGTTCACCTTTGTGATGGGGTTCAAACCTGTAGTTCAACACTGGATGTTCAAACTCCTGGACTGTAGTAATCAAGGTACATGCACTGCACTTGTTACAAGGAAAAGTACCTGACTTCACATTCTTGTTAATGCTTATATTCTCATTAACATTATTAGACTCTATACATAGGATTCTACTGAGATTCTTACTGTTGCGAAACGTATATGATGGTGTGGAGCCCACTATCATTGCTAACTGTTGATCAGTCAAGAGGATATGCCAATTGCTGAGAATAATGTCTTTAATGTGATGGATGTCACTGGTGTATCTAAGATTAATTCTAACTCTAGAACTGTCAAAGGACTTCTTGCCACGAAAACCAAACGTTCTTGTGTGATTACCAACTAAAGCAGTCTGTTCATTGAATAGAACCTGATTCTTGACCTTCCTGATCTTTTCTTTGTCATAGCCTCTATCCAAAAAACATTGCTCTAAAAAACTGCTCTGTTTATTGAGTTCAACTCTGTTGTGACATAATCTCTTAATCCTGGTGAATTGGCTCTTCATTATACTATCGATTACGTATCTGGGATGCATACTACTGAACTGGAGTAGGGTGTTTCTCCAACATTCCTTTCTGAAAATGGTTGTCTCAATCTTATGATTCATGTTCTTGTATAATCTCACATCTAAGAAATCTATACTCTGTGGATCATGACATATCATAAAACTCAGAAAGTCAGTAGTAGATTCTAACTGTTCTATAAAGCGTTCCATGCCCTTGCAGATCAGGCTTGTCAAACTGATGGGACAGTAGTTCCCGGGATCCAAGGCAGATCCTCCCTTGTGGAGCGGGATAACTGTAGCTGTGTGCCACTCGGTGGGCACAAAGCCTGAGGTGAGGCTATGATTAAATATGACAGTTAGGTGAGGTGCCAGTTCATTTTGTAGTTCATGTAGTACATAGCCTGGGATGTCATCTGGTCCCATGGATGCTGTATTCTTAGCTTTGGAGAGTGCCATTTCTACCTGTGTGGCCATGATTATCGGAATTTGGCAATTTTCTGGTATTGAGATGGGCCCTTTAGGGGGTGAGAGGGGGGTGAAGTTGGCACTAAATCGATCTGCCAGGATATTGGCAATATCCTCGGGATCAGTATATTTAATGCCATTCTGTTGTAGCTCAGATCAGATCTGAGCATTGCCATTTAGATTCTTGACATAACTATAGAATGCCTTCTGGTTGTCTTTGGAATCTTTGGCAATTTTATTTTCGTAACTAGCTTTTGAGGATTTTATGAGGGATCTCAGCTTCTTACTGAGGCTGGTGAGGGAGTTTTTTGCATCCTGGGATTTTTCTCTTTTCTGCAACAGTTTCTTCCTTCTGTTGTATAGTTTGTTTATAGCAGGGGACAACTAGATTGGCTTCCTTTTTTTGGAGAAGAGCATCTTGGTTCTATTTGGGATGGCACGATTCATGCATGAGAGGATGTGCTCGTACAGTGCCTTAGTGTAGGATTCTGCAGCCGAACCTCAAGATCCCGTCTGTGTGGGTGTTGTGAAGTTTGTCACTTTTGACTTCAGTAGCATGAACTTGGCTTTGGAGAAGTTTTTAAGGAGGTTTCCTTACTGGGGGTGGGGGTGGGGGTGGGATGTGGATGTCAAGGGTGATTTGCTTATGCTAAGACCTGACCAATGAGGGGGTGACCACTTGTGTGGAGCATCTATCTCCCATGTTGGTAATGACCAGGTCTAGGATACTGGAGCCCCTGGTGGGACAATGGATTAGTTGATCCAGGGCATTGGAATTTATGAATTCCAAGAACCATTGGGAAAAGGAGTTGGCACCTGAGTAGTTTTCCCAATTAATGGCAGGGTAGTTGAAATCACCCAGTATTAGGGTGTTTGGTTGTATATTAATATTTTCCAGTATGTTTAGAAAGGTGTAGTGAGAATCTTGGGGCATGGTGGGGGATCTTTAGCAAGCTACAATTTGGATTGCAGTTTTACCTAGTGTTAGTTGCACCTGGAGAATTTCAGATGCATTGTGTTGGGCAACTAGCTTGGAGGTCTGAATATCCTTGGTGAATATGGACACTCCTCCACCTTTAGTGTTTTGGTCTTGGTTTTATGACCAAAAAGTGTGGTAAAACTTGTAGCCTGGTATTGCAGGGGTGATCTCTGGAGCCTTGAACCAGGTCTCAGTTACTGCACAGATATCGATGTTCTCCATTTTTAGGAGTGCCTCGAGAGAGTGCATTTTGAGATTTAGACTTCTAGCATTGAGTAGCATTACCTTCATATTTTGCATGCTTGTATCTGTTACGGTGGTGGTTTTATCCTTTGAACCTTACCTAAAAAAGGCACTATAGGGGTGGCAAGAGCTTTAACCAGTAACCTGAATCCCAGGGGTGACAGGTGCAGACCATCTCTGGCAAAGCATCGTGATTTGTCAATCATGTCTTCCCAGGCAGACAAATACTGGATACCCTTTGAATGACACCAGAAGCTTAGCCAATTGTTGAAGTCAATCATTTTATCCTTATACTGTGGTATCATTCTGGGCGAAGGCAGGATGCTACTCAGGGCTAGGGTCATACCTGCCTGGGTCACATGATCCAAGAGCTCTTCCATGTCTCTTTTCATGTAGTCCAGGGAGGTACATCTCAAGTCATTCACTCCAGCATGGACAATGACAGAGTTGTATTTGTACTTGTTGTGGAGAGACTTGAGTACATGCATAATGTGGTGGATCCTGGCACCTGACAGGCAGCTGACTGTAATTTTCTCCTTGTTCAGTCTGGTGAATGGGACATCAGTGTGCCTGACTATAGAGTCACCTATGACTAAAGTGTTGGGTACATTGTCTTGCCTTAGGGGCTGTTGTTGGGTGGCACACTGGTGTTGTGAGCTATGTGTCACTTTGGTTGTGACTGGTGTTTGTTTGTGTTTCAGCTTCAGAGGTCCTTGTTGCTTCGGCAGGTTAATGTTAAGGGCCTCCGCATATGTGGGTTTAGTGTTGCTATGTGTGGGTGTTGATGTTGTGGGTTTTGAAGGGCTATAAGTTGCTTGAGGTGTAATGAAGGTGTTAACCTTCTTCTGTTGACTGTCTAGCACAATCTTGGCCGGAGAGAGCTTTGCTTCCAGTTTGGCTCTGTAAGTACATCTCTCACAGGTTGTAGTATTGGGTGGTTGGAGGAGAAGATTGTCTGTGTACATGAGGCAGTTGCCGCATTGCCCCAGTATGACCAGATTCACCAGGTGGACAGGAGAAATCACTGGAAGCTGACCCCTGGACATGCCTGTTTAGGTGTTTTTTTGTAAAGTTTAAGAGCTGTTTTCCCTTACCTTTGCAAGGTACTTTGCAGTTATAGGCTGTTTTGTTGCCTATGATTAATTTCTCCTTGTTGACAAGGAGAGCTGAGTGCTTGTATCAGTTTCAGGCTTCCTAGTGCTTTCCAGCAGGTTTTAGAGCAAGTGCTAGTCACAGGAGTTTAGATTACTACTGCAAAATCAGCTAGTTTTAATGGAAAATTTGAAGAGCAGACTTTCTGGCACCTGGAATAGTTTAACTGTAGCCTTGCAGTGCTGCACGATTTATTTAAAACTATTCCCCATTAGTACATAAAAATTTAATAATCATCTTCTATTAATCACAAATATTAAATAGTGCAACAAATAGTGTGCTATATACCTATTTATGTAATGGTAGTATAAATTATCCATTAAGTATTCCTAAATTAATCACTCACTCAACATTATCAAAATTAAATCTCTAAACAAATAAGTAAAACAGAGTGGGATCTGAAGTGATAAAGATATCTGTAAAATTACAGGGTGATGTAATCATATTATCCTAAACTATATAAAAAAAGGAAAATCAATGCACATATATATTTATCATGCTTAAAGATAGATACATATTTTATAGATCTAACAAATGCTCTGAATTAATTTTAAAAGTACAAGCCTCAATATCAGTGACGGTGGACCTATGATGGGCGTGTCAAAGGTGACACACCATAAAATTTTGGGTGACACGCCAATGTTCACCAACACTCGAGTTACCAAAGAAACTTCTTTTGCATTCATTGCTCGTGTGAAGTGTATTGAATTGTTTTGTGCCAGGAACCACTTCAACAACACTGCTGCAGAAGTAAGGAAGTTATTAACCTTAAAGACTATTTCAGTATACTGTCAATACAGTCTGCAAAGGGCAGTGCTGACATTGTTGTCTCTTTGTGGTTACATTTCTGCAAAGGGCAAGTAGTCTGCATTTCGAAGCATGTGCTGTTTTACATTCCTCTCAACTGTCCCTCTTAATCCCTCCTAAACCTGGTTACTTTTTAGACTTAATAATGACAATAATTAGGTTTATAGACTTATTTTACTTCAGACAATGTATATTAATTCACATTCATTTTTTCTGTCAGTGTCTCAAATTAATATTACTAGCAGTTTAAAAATGTCCATGTCTCTTATTTCTAGTTTTGTCCCTGATTCTGTTTAGATTAATCCCTGATGTATTGAGAACTATGCTGTTTTATGTATGTATTTATTTAATTAATTTATTTTTTTAATTATTTTTTATGGGAGCGACACAGCAGCAGAGTCAAGTTAGGCATTTTCAAATTTTTGACATGCCGAGCTCAAAATGTTTGCCATTATTGTTCTATATCTTAAAATTGTGTAACACTCTTAATATGATAAATATCAATATATCTGAAAATTGTTTAGCTTATTAAACTAATTCATAAAAAATATGTACATTACTGAGGTCAAAGAGAATGTATTGCTATTTCTATGGAGTCAAAAATGCATTCTATATTGCATTCAAAAGTTATAATGTGCTTAATTCAAGTCCATTTGCCATTCCCTGGTTCAAATATATTTAAAAAATCTACTTTATTTTCTATCAAAATGGATGTACTGATTCAGAAATATAACATTTAAATTTCAGCTCTGACTTATGAAATGAGTTCTTTTAGGTAGCCTTAGTGAGTTTAATAGCATACAATATGCTAAAAACTTCAGATTCACATGACCAAGTTTCAAATATCAGCTTTCATGATATTTTCAAATGTTTTATATGATGTTCTATATAAATTATATGAGATATTATACATTCACATTTCTGCCATATGCAGGTATATGTAATAGATATATTTCTTATCAGCAGTTTGTTATTTAAACATATTTTCTGTCTTATTTGCCCACTAATATTCTACCTTATTCAAAATAACTTGTATTTCTAAAATATCCTATCAAAGACCTATTTAAACATCAGCTCTCTGTTAGAGGTTACAGTGTGTGTATATATTTCTTAACTTACTGATACTGCTGTTTTATTAATCTTACATAGTAAATATGTATTCCTTGTGTATTTGTATATTATTCATAAGATGTTTACTCTTCTTATTCATTCTAGTATTACTAGCAATCTTGGCTATATATAAAATAATTCCTACTTTTTTAATTTGAATGTGTGTTTTTAGCCATTGTGAACTGCTGCTCTGATCTAAGCTTCACATCTTGGTATTAAATTATGATTGCAGCATGTGAAAATGACAACTCACAGCACAAAGCAGTTAATAATTTCCTCTTTAGGTTTTTCTTCTTATTTCTTTCAAACTATTCTAATCAGTAACAAACATCTACTTTTACTTCCTTCCATCAATATGCACAGTTACACTATAGCATAAGCTAATAACATTCAACAAAATGTAAGCAAATTATATGTCAGCAACATCCCAATACAAAACATTACTATAGTCTTTGTTTTACCAATACTTCACTTCTAAATAAATACAAAAAAAATTTATTTTGAATCGATTCCGTAGATTCTCACATATATACTTGAAAAAAGAAAGAAAAAGAAAGGTCCTTCCTGCTTTCACAGACATAAGTGATGAACTTTGACAGCTCATGGAGCAAGCTGGAAGGAAAGCAAGCAAGAATCAAGCATTTTCACACAACTGAATTATTATTTTGTTCTCAAACCTTTTAAGGTTTAATTGCTTCATAAATGAGATGTGAAAGGAATGTGTTACACAGGGACAAAGAAAACAAAAATCATCAGCACTTCAACACTTCCAATTATCATAAATCTGATATTCAGTTAACCCAGCAATGTACATACTAAGCAATGTTAAAAAATAAAATAAAATGCTTAACTTATATAGTCATAAAGTTGTAATTTCTATTGCTTACAATTTATTGATGTTCTCTTACAGGAAGTATTTTTTTAACATTTAGAAATACACTAATAATTTTATTTAAATGAAATATATTAAATCTTTCACTGTAAATACAGCAAAACAGTAAACATAACCATTTATATTCCTTAGCATGAAAAATGTTTTAGCTTAAAATATAAATACACACTTACATATGTTTTGAAACTTAGAGTCCAATACAAGCATTTTATTTAAAGGGAAATCTATTGTTTCAGAAAATAAAATCATGCAATCACAGAGTTAAAAATCACTTGTTTTAAGCTTTATAATTTAGAAGCAGTTTTCCAGGAATTTAGCTCACCATCTCTTGATGAGTATACTGTTCCAATCCATTTCTTCAGTATTATTAAGAATTTTACTTTTGTTAACAAAAGTGGATGCCTCCTTCAGTGTGTAAAAAATGTAGTTCCTTCAGAAAGAAGTAAGTTGATCTTTGTAGAAAACACCAAAGTGGCTTTAAGATTATTCATTTTAAGTTCCCTGATCAGTGGTAAGCAGGACTTTCTTTTACTCATTACATTACTGGAATAATCATTGTCAAATCTGACTACCTGTTCACTCGTTTTAATAGGTGGGCTGGACCATGCTGTTTTCAATATTTTATCTTTTTGTAATCTTGACATAAACTTACCTCTAATTGAATGTGGTGGTGAGTTTTCTTTTTACAAAGGAACTCTCAAGGATCTGTGTGCCCTTTCAATTCCAAAAGATAAGGTTTCAGGTAGATTTATGTTGTATGTAGCCAAGTTGTTGAGATGTTTATTATAATGTCTCCCTCATACTTTACAGGTATACCGTACATTCTAATGTTTTTCATCTCAGTCTATTTTCTAAATCATCAGCTTTATCTATGAGCCAGTTATTTTGTTTTAAAAAATTTCAGTCTGAGACCAGCCTTCAGTTATTTTCCCTTCATGATCATTTAAAGCTTCTTCCATACTGCTGATTTGTGTACTTTGTTGTTTCATAAGAATTTCTAAATGTTCCATTCTCTTTCTGGACTCTTCCTTGAAACTTTCTATTTTTATACCCAGTTTATCCATTTTAAGTAATACATCCTGTATACTAGATATTAGTGACTACATGTCTTTTTAACACAAGAATCTTGAATACCATATTTTGAGTGGCTCATGTTAAAGTCTCTTCTATCTTAACCAAGCAGTTAAAATTCTGACAGAAAAGTACAACTTTTAAAGAACATGAAGCTATAATTCTTTTCTGAATATTAATGAATAAAATCAGCTAGCAAGTATCTGCAAATAATTCTCATTGTTTTTTTTATATTTTCTGTCAGAGAAAAGTTTTCAGTCACAGAGTTTTCACCAGTTGCTGCTATCAGTTAGCCATCTTGGCCATGCCCCCAGAGGAACTACTTATAGTGGCAATAGGAGAGACTTTGCTAAACTGGCCCCCTTTAGTTATGCTAAGAAAGAATGCAAACTTCTGATGATATTGAACAATTACCTTTGAAGGCACTGTGTGTTATATTTTGATTTACTTGACTTGTGATGTGACTAGGCAGCCCTTAGTTTTGAAATCTGAGTGCCACATGGGAAGTAAGAAATCAGCCCCATTCAACAAATGTAATACATCTAATGCAAGTATATGTTTGATGAGACAGGCATTTTCTTCCATCCAGAATCCAGATTTATCATTGCTCCTTTAGTAGTTTCTAACCAGTGTAATATATTGTCTGAAAACTGTATAGAATATTTTTACTGCAATTCTTGTAATAAATGGCTGCTTCGGGTACCTATGTGACATGATTCTTGATAGCAATCAAGGTATCACTTACTATTTACTTTCTGTACTGAATTTTTAATTAATCTTTAATAGAGCTGGGCTTCACCAGGAGGGATAAATAGTAACTACATTGACAGGGCACTCTGATAATTTTGTCTCTTTTCTTTAAAATACTCTGATAATTTTCAAAGTGCTAGTGTCCTTTTGTTCTGACCATCTTAAAAATATTCAAGTTAATAATTTGACCCTGAAAGGCTACTTAACTAAAGTGCAATGCTAACATATGTGATATATTTTTTTCTGAAAAATCATGTCATATCATTTTGGGTTTGCAGTTTGGAACTGATGTGGAAATTTAAGGAGGCAAGCTGTAAAAAGCCAAAATCATTTTATCACTGCAAATATTGGGCATAAGTCAATATTTCCAGTAAGGTAGTTTGACACTTGATAAACGAGATGACAACAAACAGCAATGCTGTCAAGCAAGTGGAGGATGAAGTCATGTGGCAAATTTGTTTTCCATTTTTTACATGCTTTATTTGTCCTACATTTAAATATGGCCTCCAGATTTTATCACGTCAGAGGTGTCTCTTCAGAACCTATAACTTATATTGCAGACCTATGAGACATGGAATAAGATACATGCCACAGTCAAATGAGAAAAAAGCATGGCTAGATCCAGAATTCTGGTGATGCTTCAGGGTTACTGTTTACAGTAGAATTAAAATAGATTTATTGCTTGCTCAGTGAGCAAAAGGATATCACAGATGAATATGAATAAGCAGGTTCCATATTAAAAAGTATATAGATATAGATACATGCACACACACACACACACACACACACACACACACACACACACACACACACACACACACACACACACACACTCACAAGCACACATACAAGTATATATAGTCTACATCAAAGAAATGGGGATAGATACTGGAAAAGCTTTCCTAAACATGATTTTGGATAAATCAGTGATAGAATTTGGCATACATGCTACAGCCATGAAGTCATGATTATGGAGTATGATAGAATATGTCTGCGATTAAGTAGAACCTGAAGCTCATCAGGCCCAGTAGCCTGGGAAGCAGGCATGCTGAGTGGGCCAAGTGCTCTTTCTATGCTATCAGTATCTATGTTTCTATGTTTCTGCAAAACAGAAATAGCAACTGTAAACTGTATGTATGATGCCAGATCACAGAGATGTGATGGGCAATTTGAATTGATTATTTCTTGATTTTCACCACCGAAGGAAGATAATATAGTCAGGAAGGGGGTCTTTCTGACTCCACTTTTATAGTTGATCTTTTCTTAGTAAATAAAAATAAAATAAAAATGCAAACATGCATTCTTAGATGCAGAATTTTGATACATTGTCAATTATACAAAGCATATGTGATGTAGCTCTGGAAACTGGAAGTATTATTTGAGTGGTGCTGTGCAATCTGACTTCTTTTATTGACCAGTTGATATTAATTTATTTTACCTGTTTAGCATATTTTGCTTTTACATTTTCCCCACACTCTTTATTACTAGGTGATGTAAGGTTAGAAACACTACCAAAACTAACAAATGAGAAATTTGTTTACTGTTTTCTTTCAGTGATGGTACCTCTGGATGGTAGCAACCAATATGCTGCACTACAAAACCTACATAAATAAATAAACAAATAAATAAATAAATGTTAGTTTGCTTTACAAAAGTGCTGCAACTCTAGACATTATCAGTGATGTGCTAATGCTCAGTAATGGAAATCGGGAGGGGTGACAATTATCTTCCACATAAAAGACAAGTGTTTCCTAAAAGTACAATAAATTCCTTACTTTAACATCTTTATTTTTCTTTTTAATTCAGCCTTATTGGTAATAAATTACAGGGGAAGAGGGATAGGAAAAAAAAGTCTGAGCAGTTTATGACATATTCAAGGTATTGTAGGAATATTTGCTTCCAATGGAATGTTGATTGGCAACTGTTCAGTGGAATGTAATTGCTGGTACACAGTTTTTAATTGTAAAGCAGACTATTGATAGACAGTAAAATAGTGTTATTTGTATTACAGTATTTTCACCATAATCACCTGAATGCCTTACACTAAAGAAACTTCAGTGGTAGAACTCCCCCAACAACTTCTACTATCACAGCAACAAATCATACACGCCATACTCTACAAACCTACTGTCTGCCCCTCCCTCTCCTCCCAAGTATCCTATTCTATCCCTAATCATTCACTCCATAGCTCCAACCAACATCTCCTAGATATTTACAAACCCAATAAAAACATGGCAAACTCTTATACTGTACAAACACTCAGTGCCCCACGCCTGGAACAAGCTCCCCTTTGATATAAGAAACATCACACATAAACCGTTTCAAAAAAGAGCTAAAACACTTCCTATTAAACTCATGGTCCTGCCCCTGCCAGGACCCTACTTCAAGCCCCCCCTTTATCTTTTACTCAATTTCTTCATTTCTTCTTTACTACTATAACTCTTATTACTCTATTTTACACAAATAGATACCATATCAATCTGTTCTACACCTAATGTTCATTTGCTTCTACAATCTATGTAAATATGTCTGTTTCAATAGTTACTTGTCTTTTAACAACATTTGTATATAATAATTCTCTCAATTTTCCATGCTATTTCTTACCTACTATATACCTGATTTCTCTGCCTTATGTATCTGCTCTGTTCTGCTTTATGTTAACATACTTTTTTTTAATTGTATTGTTAATCTGAAATGTACATTCATAATTGTTTGTATTACACTGGAGCTTTTCTCCTCGGGTCTCCACTGAAAATGGACTTTTGGCTCAGTTGGACCAACCCCTGTTAACAAATGTCAAATAACTAACTAAATGAATGAATTAATTAATTAATGCCCCATGTATTTTTCTATTGTATTATGTTTCCAACTTAATGATCTAAGGGGCGAATTACCTTAATCACTTATATCTAAAGCAGTATTTAAAAGAGACAGCCCACAGTATTATATGAAAACATCTATAATAATAACAACTTTACGTAACAATTTTTAATCCGGAGCAGTATATTATAGGTTATTTAATCACAGTCATGAGCAGCAAAATGTTAATTATATAGATAATCATGAAATGATGTGTCACAAAAATTCAAATGAGAAAAATATTTTCCAGTATGTTACAATTCATTCTGTTGTGATATTGTGCTTTTACTATTGGATATGTGGGACCTGGAAAAGAGAGAATCATTAAGTCTTTCCTTTCTCTGACTTTTTTGCAACCTTATAGGTGATATATATATAGATAGCAAGGTTGTGGACCTTTGTCACTACGTTATAGGTACAGAGGGACTTGCCTTACAAGGTATAAAATTGATTAATGGTGTTTTACAATCTATTCAGTTTCAGTACTTTAGTTTGTGGGATTTTTTGAAACTATGGATATTTTGACAGCAATTAATCATGTGTCAGTTAAGATGCAATTAAGCATGAAAACGCCTCCAAATATGATTGTTTCAGTTCAGCCCAGGAAAATCAATTGTCATTGATTGTGCATTCTTCAGTACTTCCAAAAGCTCTATGACTAACTATTATAGCAAGAGCAAAATGCTGCACATTTCTTCACTATGATCTCTTTCGTAGTGAACCTTGTGAAACCAGTTTTAATCATGTACTGACATTTCTAATAGCACTTGTGAAATCAGTGCAGTTTTTACATCAGGAACATATTGCTGAATCATTAAGTCTATGGTAATTGTTTACTAGTGCTTCTGGTAGGATATGTGAAGACAGCTTAGCTTTTCTTTAAACAAGTGCAAAGTGATGTATGTACTTCCCTACGAACATAAATTGAGATGCAAAGAATGCTTTAAATTATCTCAGATAAAATCAATTCTAACTACTTGTTAGCACTTCTGACAGTGCTGACAAGAAGTAATTTTAATGATTTTTTAATGAAGATCAGGATGAAGTGTGTTGTTCCATTTTGAGCAAAATTATGTATGCTGGACAGAATTAACATTTTCCTACACTTGAGAAAACCTTTGTGAGCATACATAGCAGTTTCTGCTATCACAGGGAAATTAGAAAATATCTTATTATTGGCAAATTTGCATATCTTTGATACTAATATTGTTACTGCACAAACACACAAACACACACACACAATCAGCAACAGACACATGCACACACACACACACACACACACACACACACACACACACACACACACACACACACACACGCACACACACACACACACACACACACACACACACACACACATATACACACACACACACACACACACACACACACACACACACACACACACACACACACACACACACACACACACACACACACACACACACACACACACACTCACACACACACACACACACACACACATGGACACACCCCTTTATCTATCAACCACCTTTGATTTTCCCTTTTCTACACAGCATATCCCACATAAATCTAATCAACTGTAGTCAGTCAGTAATGGCAGACATTATAGATCAATACTTCTTATTGTTCAGAAAGTACTTCTTGGCAGAAGTGTAGCTGCCTGCATAAGCATCATGTGCCAGTACTATGAACCAGCAACCTGCTCCCTCAGCTCTTCAAGCAAAGCGCTAAAAATGTACTTCACTGTAATTAGTGATCAGATTGTTATACTTAGAGCCATGCTCCCCCAGCTCTTCCATTGAAGGGAGTAAAAAAAGACCATTTTACTACAATAAAAAACACTGTATCTACATTGCAGCAATCAACTTATTACAGTTAGATCCATACCCCCTGAACTCTTCAATTGAAGAGCAAAAAAAAAAAAAAAAGATTGTTCCTTCTACTGGCATGCCCACTCACTTTTGCTCCAGCCATCCCATTTCTGTGCCCTGCTCCCACCTCTCCTTCTGCACATTTTAATAAAAAAAAAAAAAAAAAAAAAACCTATTTTAAAATGTAGCAAACTGCTTGCTATAAATGTAGGAAACAGATGGTAGAGTGTATATCCTGCCTGCACAGAGCACTGCAGTGCTCACTATAGCAAACTGCTTACCATAATGTGGCAAGCATTTGTTACAGATTAGACCACGTGTGGAGTGCTACAGCTCACAGGTTTGCCCAAAATTGCAATACCAGCTTTTAAAAGCCAGTATTACATTAACAAGAAATCCAGATTAGCTGATCACCCCCAAATACTTTGCCCCCAAGGCAGTTGCCTCTTCATCTCTTCTCCCTAGCAATGCAACTGCTTCTTGATGCAGAACTTGCTGATCTGTAAACTTTTTACTGGACTTAGTTTACCAGTGGTGGTAGTCCTTTTTGAATCCCAGCCATTGATTCACAACAATAGTTTTAAATGCTGCAGGCTGCTTTTCTACAGCCATAATTCCAAAGTAATACTGTAACAGATCAGGTCAGGTAAATCAGTTTTAGATATTTGTTAGCACATCTAACAGCATTTGTGAATGTAATATGACTGACTTTTTCTCATAAGCAAAATGTTTTCTGATGCTCATTGCAATCATCTTTTTTGTATGATTTTTTTTTTATCAAGGGCAACATTTTGTATGCTGGTTGCCCATAATAACAAACTGCAAAGCAAGAATATTTTTTCTTGGCTCAGGTCAAATTAGTTTCAACTATTTGCTGTTAGTTCTGGCAGTGCTTGTAAAAGCGATATCATTAATTTCTATTTATGAAGAACAAAATGATCATTCCATTTACCATGTTTTCCTTTAAAGAAAGACGTTTTTCTTTAGACTAGCCACAAAAAATTCTACTACCAAAGTTACCTATGTCCAACTTAAAACCTCAAGACTTCTACCCTATTTCACTCATGGAAATGGTGACCAAAATGTATTCTAAAAATTTAGATAGGTGGCTAGAGTGTTACTCTGCTTCGGGATACTTCTGACACAGCAAAGGTTTGTGAAAAGGAGATTAGGTGGTATGAAGTTGGGTCATCTGTTGCTCAATATAATTTATCTGACGTGACAATTTCCATTACTGGTTGTCTTCATGGATCTTCAGAAGGCCTTTGACTCCCCTAAACTGGACATTTCAATGGGATGTATTCCAAACATATGAATTGACAGGGCCTTTTCTCTTGAGATCTAAGGTGACATACACAGAACCATTGGCCCAAACTGGAAACACAGATATTTATTTCCTTTCCCCTCCTGCTTTAAAGTCAAGCTAAACAAGAGTGCACATTGTCACCCTTGTTGTTTATTAAAGCCATCAAATCTCTTGTATTGTTTCTGAGACACAACCACTCCTACTGGGTATTAATATCAACCGCAGTTTAGACATAATGTCAACGTTGTTTGCTGATAATGGACTCCTGTGAATTAATAACAGCTTGTACAACATTCCAAAGGCATCTTAGTTTCTTGAACAGTTTGGCACCCACTTTAGTCTTATGGTGAATGTTAAGAAATTGTCTTTGTTTCCCCTAAATGTTGAAGGTAAATGTCCGATAGAACAATGGACAGGCTCACCGTTCTCCATCAAGTATGTAGTAAATTACATGGTTAGCCAACTGCACTATGATTTGTCCCACCTCCTGGGCCTAAACATGATCCCTTTCATGGGAACAATGAGGGCCCTAATAGATAACTTGTCTGAAATGAAGCTTCCATTCTGGTCTAAGACAGAAGCAATTAGGATGTGCTGTCTGCTAAAGTTTACATTTTGACTCAGCACTTGCCACAGATTATGTATTCTACTTACCCAGAAAATTACAAAACTACTTTCTTCCTTTCTTTGGTAAAGTCAACTTACTAGATTATGAGGAGAAAACTATTTGTGTCCATTAAAGGGGACTCAGCCTACCAGTCATAGTACCATATGCTAAAGCAGTGCAGATCACTACATTTGGCGGACAGGAGCATTTCTAACATGTATTTGGATTTTACTGGAGCTCAAAGTCAAGTGCCACCTAAAGGGATTAGTTTATTACAGAAATATCAGCAAGATTTTGGACCCAAGGAGTTTGAAGAATAGGAAGTGGGCCAAACTGCGTAAGATATTTCCTGACAAACAGAAATGGTGGATTTGGGAGAGGATTTGGATATCTCCCAATGAGTGAGTTGATTAACAAGTGATCTATTTGCACCCCAGTATAAACACGGGTTTTCTGTTTTGGATGGATCTGTTTGTGAATGTATATGGACTCTCCTTCCTAACATTTAAACAGTGTTTAGACCAGAAACTTCAGGTCATCTTGCAGTTTTGGCAATTTTTGCAGTTAGGATAATTAGCCAGTCATAATTATTATAAAGATGTAAGGCTTCTTAGGGGTAGTAAAGAGGACTTGATAGACAGATTTAGTAAAAATCTTAGCTTTCCCAGGAAGGCAATAGCATTCTGGTATGCTGCCCTTACAGGTTAGTTTTATCCATTTTTGATCAGTTGAAATACAATTAGGAATTTATGATAGGAAGTATTTTGTCAGAACAACAATGACTATCTCATGGAAGAACTGTAAATATAGTCCATCCCTGCCCTTTCCTTATTTTTGAAATGATACAGATGTGTCACAACACACCAAGAGACTTTCAACCTGAGGGCTGCTGGGAAGGCAATGCAAATATGGTGATGTGCCTCAACTGAGGTAACTTAAATGCACATGTTGTGGCTTTGTATATGTAGGTAAAGGTTATTGAAGCACTGCAGTGGGCTTTGGCCATGACTCTACCACCCATTAGACAGGCCAGCTTCAGGATTATAGCTATAAGGGATCAAGCATTTCCCTTAAAATAACACAGCTTGAGTATAGCTGAAGCTAGTTTATGTGTTTTTTTTGTGACATTATTTTTAAATTATTGAAGACAGGCCCTAAAATCCTGAATTATTACTGGCTACACATGAACTTAAGCTCTGAAACTGTTTCAGTGATAGCATATTTACATCTAGTTTTAAAAATTGCTGGATTTTTTGTTAGCTGAATGAATATGGTTGAATTTATCTTTTTTATTCTGCTAGTTATCATCCTCTTGTCTTCTTGTTTTGGCTGCTTAATAGTTGGATTGTTAAGTTAGATGCTTCATAGTTTTACTTGTTTGCACTGGGCAGTTTTAATGTGAATGTGTTGTTTATTACATCATGTATATTGATTTGATAAAGTGGATACAAAAGCACGCAAAATGAGTTTCAGTCCACCTGTGAAAGTCCATTTTAAAGCATTTTTTAATGAAGACAAGTACACTTTATGTTATTTCTCTCTTCCAGCACAACCCAACATTTGTCAATGTCAAATTCAAATTATTTATTTATTTATTTATTGTTTGCTATGATTGTATGATTTCTTGGCCTGTCTTGTATATAGTCCTAATAGCAAGACATTAATGGACATTGTACTGCTTATTAACCAACTACCAAAAATGTAAAACTCTGCTTACCACATGCTGAAATGAACTACCAAAATGTAAAGCTCTGAAATTAGTCTATAATATACCTGTATATAGTACTGTTAACATGATGTTAATATTTGTCTATTGCATGCTGGATTGTATTGTATTGACTATTGAATGCTGATTGTATTAGATATAAAGAAATCCTAACCTGTACTGTACATGGAGCTTTTCTCCCCGGGCCTCCGCTGAAAAAGGACCTGTGTCCAGTGGGACTTTCCCGGTTAACAAAAGTAAAATAAATACATTAATTAATCCTATACTTTTTAAAATGGAAGATGCAAGCAGATCATTGCTGCATGCATTTCCATGCTTCTATATGTCATATTGTTTGCTCACAGTCTTAATGTACATATTAAAAAATAACTACTAAATGCACGGCTTCTAATTGCTCTAAGAGCAAAGTATGAAAAGTGTGTCAGACATTACAGTAGAATGAGTGCAATTTTAAGCCAGGTCTCATAAGATTTAACATACTGATCCACAGGATCTTCTTTCTTGTTTTCTTCCCAAACAATATGGCCCCCCACACACACACACACACACACACACACACACACACACACACACACACACACACACACACACACACACACACACACACACACACACAATGATGTACATTCTCTGAGGCAGTACACCTTAAAAAAGAAAACACGAAAACGGTCTGTGGATCAATTTGTTAAAATGTCTGAGGATTTGCTCATGACACTTGGACTAAAACTATACATAATTTCTACAGCAATGTCTGACATGCACTTTAAACTTTACAGACGTGCATTTTAAGTGTATACTTAAAAATATGTTTTATATTTAAAGTGTGAGTCTGGCATGCATTTCAATCTTTAAAGACACATATTTTAAGTATGAAACATGCACTTTAAGTATACACTTACCAATGCATGTGCACATGCATGCATGTACTCACAGACACACACACACACACACACACACACACACACGCACACACGCACGCACGCACGCACACACACACACACACACACACACACACACACACACACACACACACACACACACACACACATATCCGCTCACAAATTTATATGAGATTACATTACAGACTTAATGATTAGAGGTAGTAGGTGTGGTGATATTTTTACATCTCAAGTGATATAATAGTCTGTACATGAAATGTTTTACCCACAGAATAAAGAAATTAACTAATTTACTGAAGTGCATCTTTTTTGTGCAAAATCTTTTGTTTCTTTTTTATGAAAACATATACAGTGAGCATAACAATGATACCTGATAGGTAGCAGTATGACCAGTGAATACATTGCTGATGAATAGAACATAAAAGCCAAATAGTGAAAACTATTTACACATATGCCAAAAGTCCATCCTTAATTAAATATACCAACATCAAATTAGAATGTGTTCAAAAAGGGATTTCCAAAATTCTGTAAAGTGGGTGTGGGATTTCTGAGTGTAGGTTAAATATTTGTGAGCTAGTAGGTGTTTAGTAGGTAATTGTTTGAAACCCTTCCAAGTGAGTGATGCTCTATCCTTCCAGTGTAATGTGTGAGTGATGCTCTAGCCTTCCAATGTAATGTAATGTAGTATTTAAGTAATGAAACTAGTGTTATTAATATACGTGTTTGTAGTTTAGTCAGTCTAGTGGGGGTGATGTATAGGAGAGATAGCTTCCAAGATAAGGCTGCTTTTTCATAACCCATTTTTTCTAGTTGCACTCTAAGTGAGGACAATAGCTTATAGGTGCATTTGCAGCTCCAGAAGATGTGGAGTAGATCAGCCTTGTGATTATCACAGTAGGGGCAGACTCAAGAGGTGGTTGGGTATATTTTATTTAGAATGATTGGGGTAAGATAGGAGTTATGGAGTATCATGATCTGTGTATATTTAAGTTTTTTAGGAGGAATAAGTTTGGAGGTAAGTTAGATCATTTGAAATATTTATTTGTGATTAAAGGATCTATTTCCTTCCAGTAACAAGAATAAATAAATTATTTTTGTGTTTTGATTGATAGAATAAATTTGTAGGAGTTAGATAACATGTTTTTTGTTTGAGGATAGGAGATTCCATATGGTTCCATATGGTTTTGCAGGTATGAATGTCATTTGCGCTGATATCAGGATTGTCTATGATATATCAGCTAAGGTCTCAGATTTGCCTTAAAATGATTGCATAGCTTTTAGGGAGCTTTAATTGTGTTCTCATTTCAGTGATAGTATTGTTCTTGAGGGGAAATATATCAGAGAGGGTTAGTTTCTTGAGGAGGGGATAATTGTTTAGGTTACTCATACTGCTATTCATTTTGAGATTGGGGTTAAGGTGGATAGGTTGTAGGGAAATGAATGCATAATATAGATTTAATGACTTGAAAATCTTTTGTATGATAGTGATTTAATGTTTAATGATTGGGTGTAGTTTAAGATTTTTTAAATTCTTGTTGTAAAGGAAAGGATGGGCTCTGGGGTTGATGCATAGTGTTTTGATATAGTTGTATAACAGTTTGACCCAGGTTGGGAGACCATTGTTGTGTTGATGGGATATTGATGTTGATGTTGTTGGCTATTATTATTAGTCTATTACAGTTTATAATATTGTAGTAGAGTTTAAAGTGTGGCAGCCCTAATGCTCCATAGTCTTTATGGTAGGTCAGTTCATTATAACTGAATCTGATTGATTTGGGGACCCAAATAAATTTAGAAATTGTGGAGTGGATGGTTTTGAAGAATTTTAGGTTGATAATGCTATTGGTGACATTAAAAAATATATAGAAATATAGGCAGAAGATTAATTTTGATTGTGGCTATTTTAGCAAGGAAAGGAAGTTGAAGTTATGTCCATCTGCTAATATCATGTTGTATGTCTGACCAGAGTTTAATGATATTATTTGCTTATGATTGTTTAGTATCTTGGTAGAAGGATATTCCTAGATCTTTTAATGATTGATTAGTTTTAATACCAGCTGCTAAAGAGTATGAGGGAAGCTGACAGAGGCAGTTAATAGGAAAGATATTTGTTTTCTTTAGATTTAGTTTGTAATTCGAGAAAGTTGAAAAGGTGTCTATAGTGGATAGTAGTTTCCGGAGGTCTGAATTAGGTAGAGAGTAGCAAAGCTTTAGATCATCAGTAAACGCCGCTAGGGTGATTTTAGTGTTAAAGTTATTAGGGATATGGTGGAAAGTTTTCTGAGAAATGAGAAGGAAAAGAGGTTCAATGTATAGATTAAAAGATAGGGGGACATAGGGCAACCTTGTCTGGCCTAATTCTTAATGTTAATTCGAAAAGATGGGTGTTTGTTGATTTGTAGGTCTGTATGAGTCTTGGAGTATAGTGTTTTGATAGCTTGCATATAGTTTTTGGGAATATTAAAGAGAGATAAGATATCGAGCAAAAAGTTTATATTGAGTCTATCAAATGCTTTTGAGGCATCAATAGCTAATGTGTAGATTGGAGTATGTGTATGAAGAGAGAGATTGATCATGGTGTCCAAAGTGAGTGTATGATTAAAGGTTTGTCTGTCTATTATGAATGTTTGGGATGATTGGTTTTATTCTATTTGCTAGTATACTAACACAAATATTTTCATGTCAAGATTTATTAGGGCTATAGGTATATAGCTCAGGGGGGTTTGGAGGTCGGAGTTTGGTTCGGGTATGAGAATAATTTTAGATGCATTTAGATGTATATCACTTCCACCACTGGTAGCAATGTGATTAAATAGATAAAGAAGAAAGAGAGATGATTTTTCTGGGAAGGCATTATAGAATTCAGCCGTAAGACTGTCTGGACCTGGTGTTTTGTTGGGTTTGAGTTTGTTATTTGTCATAATAATTTCTTGCTGGGAGATTGGGGAAGTTAAAATTTTTTGTTGATCTGGACTGATTTTGGGAAAATTTGATTGGTTTATGAAGGCATCTAGGTCCTGTTTATTTTGAGAGAGGTTTGATGGGCTATAAGATTTTGTGTATATACTTTTGAAGATACGTATGATATCTTGAGTAGTGTTACAGAGTTTATCTTGGTAAATTAATTATGTTTTGGGAGGGTTTGTTTTGGTTAACAAGCCTTGCTAGGAATTTAGAAGGCATGTGAGCCCATTCAGAGTAATTCGCTAGAGTTTTAATTTCTTGGTATGTTAGGTTTTCGGCATTGAGATCATATAGTTTTTGCTGGAATTGTGTTATTTGAATTTCAGTTTCTTGATTAAAGGATGATTGGAGTTGGGATTCAAGCTTAATGATTTGACTTTTAAGACGGGCTTCCTCCTGGAAAAGTTTTTTTTTTTTATAATATGAAATTTTACTTATAAAGGTACCTCTAATTATGGATTTAATAGAGGCCCAATAAATGTTCATAGGTAGGTGATTATCGATTAAATTGTCTAAAGCTTGGTCCAGGATGGCATCTATTTCTTGTAGAATTTCATTTTTCCTTAATAGGTTAGAGATAAGGACCCAGTTATACCTTTGATTACTGTTAGTTTGATTGTTATCCCAATCAATAGTTTAGCTAATCTTAGAATGCTCTGATAGGTATCTGTGTTCTATGTGGAAGGAATTTTTGTATTTAGTAAATACATTGGAAATTAGAAAGAAATCCAGTCTGGACCAAGACTTGTGACACATAGAGTAGAAGGTATATTTATTTTTCAGGGAGTTATTGGGTTGGAAAATATGGGGGTCAAAAAGGTTGAAGTCATTTTTAAGTTCCTCGAGTGCTGATATGGCATGGGTATTGCGTTTAGAATTGGTATTGCATCTGACTGTCAATATCAGGGTCTTGGACTGAATTCTAGTCCCATCCTAGAATGTAACAATGATTGGGGAAGTCAAGTAGTATTTTATATATAGACATTATAAATTTGTGTTGATTTACACAATGTGCATATAGGTTTAATATCAGAATAGGTTTGTCTAAACAGGCTAGTTTAGTTGTTATATAGCACCAGCTTCCATTCATGTCCATATCATATTTTATGATTTCGCCCTGGAAGTTAGTTTTAATAATGATTGCTATTCCTGAGCTATTTAGGGATTTTCCAGAAGCAATGATATTCTTAATCCATTTTTTTTTTTCTGGCAGGGTTTCCATTGCTCTGGTTGCATGTGAGTTTCTTGTAGGAGGATTAAATTAGCTTTGGATTTGTACATCAAATGTAAAAGTAATTTTCTTTTTTTTAAAGTTGAATCCCTTTGACATTCCAAGAATCAAATGACCACACATCTACTATTATATCTATGGGTTAGTAAAGGATGAGTGTGGTGGGTATAGTTGGTACAGTAGGGACATTGGCATATAACTGTTCCTGAATCAAATTTGTGCCAATTCACTAAAGTACTATGCCTGGAAGAGATGGAGGAATTGGATGATATAGAGTTAAAACAACAGTTAAAGCAGAAATGGTTAGGTGGAACTCTTCTTATTACTAGTGCTTTGATAGCATTTAGCCCCATATTAAAAACATATATAGTACAGATAACAAATAGCATGTCTTCCTGTTGTAACTTCTATTAGTCTTCTAGCTCTACATAGTTTTTCAATTATAGGGGAAAGTAATGGGGGCAGTATAGTGTAGTGTAGCAAAATAGAATATCCCCCAAAAAAGGGTGTAAGGTGTAAGGGTTCTTAGAATTGGTTAATGTAGTATAAAAATTTGTATACCCCTGATATTATATTGATTAGTATGTCTTAGTTGGGGCATTGATCTGTGTTATTAATTATAGAAATAGTACTAGTCATTTAAATAACTGGTGGTATTAATGTATGACTTAGTGAGTCTGGTTGAATTATAGTGTTTCCAGGTATATTTCTCGTCTCTGGTCAAGAAGCTTCAGGGTGATAAACCCATAGATTTAATAGGTTGTTAGTTTTATATCAGAATAAGTATTATTATATTATTAATATTCTGTTGTTAAAATTTAGACTACATAAGAGCAGACTGAAAATATTTTTTCCTCAAAGAGGTCATTAATCATAAAACAGTAAGCAAATCAGAACATATATATTACTTATGGAGACTGTAGAATTTGTCAAACTTATAAAGCAGATAACATAGCTTAATAGGTTCATAGGTGTGTACTAGGCTAATGGCCCTGGAGCCTTTACAAGCCTAGCCCATAAGATTACCCTGGCATTGTGCAACCTGACCTTAGTCCCCAGTGCCTCTTTCAAGCAGAGCCACTGGAGTGATACCCGGGGTGAATTTTCTATTTCCCATCCACTCATCAAGCTTTCTCTTGAAGAGGGCCATATGGGAAGTCTATTCCATAGCATAGGCAGTCTCTGGGTTATGAACCTGTCCCTCCAGCTTGTTCTGTTGATTGTGGTAATGAGGTTGAGGTCTTCGGAGTGTGTAGTGCCGAGGGATTGGGATTTCTTTAGATGTAACATTTCTAACAGAGCCGAGTCAGACATGGCTTTGTAAGCAAAGCAGAGATCACCTCCAAGCAGGCAATATGAGACAGAGAATAGTTGGCGTTTTTTGAGTCTGTCCATACAGGACAAGTGTTTAATGCCTAGGATCCTCTTTGTGAGGTACTTTTGTGGCCTCTCCAGCTGTTACAGGTGTCTAGTGAGGTACATGCCAAATGGGTCATTGTACTCAATGATTGATCTAATGAGGAAAGAGTAGAGGGAGACAATGACCTCTTTCTTCCTGGATGCAAACCCCTTAGTAATGAGATGTGCCACATAGAAGGACTTGCTGAGCACAGTGGCAATGTGGTGGTCAAAAGAGAGGTTGCTGTCAACCTGTGTTCCCAGATCTCTTATGATGCCTTCTGTGTTCAGTGGACTACCATTGATGTGGTAATTCATGGGAACCAGGTTTTTCCCAAAAGGGATGATGACACTTTTTTTCGCATTGTGCTTAAGGCCATGTTTCTGACACCAGTCGTTGGTCTCAGTGAGGCCTTTGTGTAGGATGTCAACATCACTTGGGGAGTTAATTATGGCTCCCAACTTGCAATCATCTGTGAACTTTGTCAACTAGAGTCCATTCGTGTTGGCCTGGACTTCAGAGAAGTAGATACCAAACAGGAGAGGACCCAGGACCGAACCCTGTGGGACTCCAGTCATGACTGGTCAGCAGTCTGACTTGGAGTCAGCTACATTCACACTGTGGGTTCTATCTTTGAGCCAGTTTGTAACCCACCTAGTGGTATAGGGGTTGATGCCTAACATAGTGAGTTTTTCTATGATTCCTGAGTGGAGAATGGTATCAAAGGCCTTGGCCAGATCAAGGTAGGCATCCACAGCTCTGGTGACTGACTCAAAGAAGTCAACCAGGATGAGCAGGCATGATCTATCCTTCACAAAACCAAATTGTGTAGGATCCAGAGTTTGGAGATTCCCTACATCCTTGTTTATTAGGTCCATGATGATGTGTTCCATAGCTTTGCATATCGGACTTGTCAGGCTAATGAGGCAATAGTTCCCAGGGTCTGTTGTCACTCCTGCTTTGTGGAGAGGGATGACTGAAGCCATGTGCCATTCGGTAGGGACAAAGCCTAAGGTGAGGCTGTGACTGAACAGGGCACACAGGTGAGGTGCCAGTTCACTCTGTAGTTAATGTAGAACACAGCCAGGGATATTGTCAGGTCCCATAGTATTCTCATGTATTCCTGGCTTTGGACAGTGCTGTTTTAACCTGTGCAGCAGTAATACTGGGTGCCTGGCAATCTACTGGTATTGTGATTGGTCCTTTGGGGGGGGAGGAGTAAAGTTGGCACTGAATCTGTTGACCAGTATATTGGCAATATCTGTTGGCTTGGTATAGGAGGTGCCATTGTGCAACAGCTCCAAGCAAATCTGGGTATTGCCATGGAGATTCTTTACATAACTATAGAAGGCCTTGTGGTTGTCTTTACTATCTGCTAAAATTCTGTTTTCATCACAACTTGTTCCATATAGTACACTGAAAACAATTCTCCTCAAAGAAGTGATTAGTCCTAAAACAGTAAGCAAATCAGAGCATATATATTACTTATGGAGACTGTAACATGTGTCAAACTTATAAAGCAATTAACATCACAACTAGTTCCATTAACTATTTTTCAACATTCATATGTCAATTAAGGTGAAGGTATTATTATTAGAAAACATCATATTAACCAGTTCAAGATAAATATCTTAGCTATGCTAGTTATTTGGATAGATAGACTTGAGCATAATAGTATACACATTTTTGTTTGGTCATTTTTAATTTTTACTTCCCTTCCTCATTGTCCTTTCCTCATCTTCCCTTTTCTTTCTTCATTTTTGATTAATGTGTTGCATTGCTATGTTATTGGGAAAGAAAAAAAAACACACACACAATGTAGTATTCATAGTTGTTGTCCAAGTCTGGTGAAACTTGTGTGAGAAATCATTTATAAAAATATAGGCAAAATAGCATATAAGAAGTAGATTCCAGAAGTTTTAAATGTCAAAGGAAGGAAATGTCATGCATTGCTTTGTAATGCAGTTGTACAGCTTGTACGTATTTACATTATTCCATGTGTGGTTGAGTGGAGTACCAGGGCAGAGAATAGTGAGCATGGGGAGATTGCTGTGTTGACCTCTAGATGGGCATGTAATCTGTTTTTGCATGACAGGATTAGCTTCTGGAGTCAAGTTAAATGTGTTGGAGAAAGAAATCTAATTATAGTAATTCAAAATTAAAGATTTTTCTGGTTAATTTGTGCTTTTCAGAATCAAAAAACGATAGATGTGTTGAAAATCCATTATGAATGCAGTTCTTGCAGATTTCTTTTTTTTTTTTTTTTTTTCTTGCTTAAAAATGTCTGAAAATGTGGGAGTGGCACTTTAAGAAAGATAAGGTTTCTGGGAAGACAAGTTTAGCAGTTAACCAGGAATTGACTAGCAGATTGAGATGGCTGGGTCCTCATATGCTGTATTAATGGAACCAGAGAGTCATTTTTGGCTGAAAAGTCCATGGATTATTTCTTTTAGATTATAAACAGTACCAAAATGGTAAGATTCTTATTTTTACCTTATTTCTGTCGCGTTCACTTGTCCTCAGTTAGCAGACATCTTATTTATGCCATGTTGTTGCTTATTTTCATTTTATTTGCCACTTTTAGTAATAAGTACTATATAAACTGCTTTGAAGGCACTTAAGAAGCATTTCTTCACTTCAGAGGTGTTGCTGACATTGTATTTGATCCCCTGATGCTGGAAGTGAAGTGTGTGTGGGTATTTCATTTGGAATCTGATCTGATTTTGTATCAAAAAAGCTACAAAACGGAGATATCTTTTGATGTTCCATTTTAAATTGTACAGGAAGATTTTGGGCAAAAAAGTATTTTATTGCCATTCCAGACCACATTTTGTTTTTTTTTTTGCAGCTGTAAGGATTCCGGTTGCATGTTGAAAATTATGCAGTTTTTACATATACTAATCTTGGTTTAGTGGAATCTAATGATGGGCATAGGGCTCGGTGTGCTATTTCTATTGTTATATGGCTTGCTTCAGTGGTGTTTCCAAGTAGAGCCTCAATTATAGCCAGAATTGTTTCCAGTAGTTTGTTTTGCTCAGTACTTCCTGGTATACCCCTCAAGATGATATTATTACATCTGGATCTTGCTTCTAGGTTCAAGATTTTTTGCTGCTTTTCTTGTATACAATTGTTGTAAGTTTAGATTCCTTCTGTAGTTCTTCAATTTTATTTTCATTTTCAAAGATTCTGGCTTCTGATTTTTCCACTCTGGTTGCAATGTGATTAATGGAATCCCCAAAAGATTTTAACTGGTCTGAGACAATATGAATGGCTAATTATAGAGCCTGTAGAACAAATTTTAGGTCATCAAGGTTTGTAGGTTCAGTTTTATTTTTACTGGATTATTTACTGGTTTCTTGTTGCTTCCCATTTCTGGGCCTTTTAGTATTAATGCCTTTTTCTGGAGATGTAAGTGCTGAAAACGTAGTTTTAGTAGTTTGTGAGTCCATGGTATCTGAGTCAGTCAGCATTATTTCTCTTTTGTTGCTTAGAAGATGCAAGAAGATAGTTGGCCTCCAGGTGTTTCAGTCAACCAGCAAGCAGAGCACATGTGAAAGAATCCTGGCAGTATCAAAGGTAACCTTCCTATTTTTCAGTATTCTCCTCTGTTTTGGGTAGTTTTTCTGAGCTGCAGTAGTTAGTCTTGATGACAATCAAGTTTTATTGTTCCCTTGGATTGTGCATTTTTGTCAGAAAAAGTAATTATTTATATTAATATTTGGAGAGCTAGGTAACTGCAATGTGTATAGGTTGGCGGCCATTTTAGATCTGACTGAAGTGCATCTTTTAAACACACACACACACACACACACACACACACACACACACACACACACACACACACACACACAAAAAATCCCTCTAATTAAAAGTGAAATAAATTTAAGCAACCCTCATTAGTATGAGTTGTGTCTTCTTTAATTACACTGGACTTAATTTTATTTAGAAAAGAGCCATAAATTACAATATTTGGGCTGCAAACAGAATTTTCAAGTCAGGTGCCTGAAATACCATAAAGTCAGAAAATGAAATAAAAATATCAGAGTTTTGCCAGAACCAGTTTTCTTTTTGTTGTATTGCATACAGTTGATTATATCATTGAGAAAGGGGTCTGAGGGTAAACTCCTCTCCTTAAACATAAGACATGTGGGAGGCTTGTCTACTCATTAAACATAATTTTTGAGGTTTGAAACTTTGGTATCCTGTGATCATAGGTTTGCATTTTAGCCAGTATTTTACTGTATATTTGCTTCAGATCCAAACACCACAAACAGCTCTTCCAACATAGGTTCATAGGAAGTTACTAGGCTAGCAGACGTAGAGCCCTTATTCCAAATTGCCCCAGTTGCCGGTGGTTCGGTGAGTTAAGTTCGCAGAGGTAAAGTTCTATGGCAGTTAATACTGATGTCCTCTGTCCAGGAAGGATATGGGCATCATCACCTCAGGAGTGAATTGGTAGTCACCCATCCATTAATATAGACTGTGTTTGAAGAGGGTCATGGAGGGGTTGTATTTTACATGAATTTGAGGCTTGTTCCAGAGAAATGGCAGTGTCTGAAAGATGTATGTATCTCTCCAGCATGACCTACTCATGTTAGATGCAAGGTTAAGATCCCTGGAGTGAGTGACCCTCTTGCAGTTTGATTTACAAATGTATAGCATTTCCATCAGGACTGGGTCAGAGTTTGCCTTGTAATCCAGACACAGTTACCGCTTAGCAACCTGTAGGAGATAGAATATATAGTGACAGGGCTTTCAGTCTTTCCATGTGAGACTTATTTTATGTACCCCGTAATTTCTTGGTGAGAAACCTTTGTGGTCTCTCCAATTATTGCAGGTGTTTGGTGAGGTACATGCAAAATGAAGCATTGTACTCAATTACTGGTCTAAAGGGGGCTGAGTATAATGGAATTATAACATCCTTAGATCTAGATGCAATGCCTTTACTTATAAGATGTGGCCGCATAAAAGGATTTTACTACTGTGGATAAATGATGGTCAAAGTTCAGATTGCTATCAGCCTGAGTAGCAAGGTCACGTACCACTGGGTCTACACTAAGGAGAGTTCTGTCTATAATGTAATTAGCAGTGATATCAGCTTTCCCAAAGGGAATAATAATGCATTTTTTTGAATTTAGTTTAATCTGTGACTTCAGCACCAATCATTTGTCTGCATTAATCATGTCTGCAGTATATCATCATCATCTGGGGACTCAATGATTGCTCCCAGTTTGCAACTGTTAGCAATCTTGTTCAGCCATAGGCCATCCAAGTTTGCCTGGACTTCTGAGAAATAAACTCCATACAGTAAGAGGCCAAGCACAGAACCTTGTATTATGCCATGGGTGACTGATCTTTTGCTAAAGGTGAGGTCACCCACTTTGACAGTATGTGTCCTATGGGTGAAGCAGTTGGCTACCGATCTGGTAATATAGGGGTTAGCTCCAAATTGGGAGAGTTTCTCTATAATACTTGAGTGAGAAATTGTGACAAATGCCTTGATTAGGTCAAGATGGGTGGTGTGCACTGTTTTTCACTTGTCCAAGACCTTGGCTACTTTCTCAAAGAAGACAACCATGTTTAACAGGCATGACCTACCTTTAACAAATCTGAACTGGGTTGGGTCCAGTTTGGATGTTACCTATGTTGTTGTTAAAAAGGTCCGTAATGATCCTTTTAATGGGCCTTGCAGATGAGGCTAGTCAAGCTTATGTGTCTATAATTCCTAGGATTGGTTGATGGTCCCCCTTTGTGCAGAGGGATTACTGCTGCTGTCCTCCATTCCACTAGAGCATAGGCAGTCCTCAGGCTGTGGCTAAGCAGGGATCCAAGTGGTTCTGCTAGGTCATGTTTTAAGTTGTTTAAAAGGCAAACTGGGATATTGTCTGGTCCCATTGTTGCTATGTTTTTGGCCTTGGAGAACGTCAAAATGACCTGCTATCTTGAGATAATAGGCTGAGGAACGGTGGCAGGCATACTTTGGGTGATGACTGGAGGGGACAAGGAGGTGACGTTCCCTCCAGATATGTCAGCTAGCAGGTTGGCTATTGCCTTCAGTTGAGTATGGGTGGTGCCATCCACAACCAGTTCAGTCCATAGCTAGGTATTCCCTTTCAAAATCTGGATGTAGTTAAAGAATGCCTTGTGATTATCCTTAGTTAGGGGGGCTATTTTTGCTTCTTAATTAGCTTTGGAGGACTTGGCAAGATCTCTAAATTATTTGTTTAAGCTAGAGAGGGATTTCTTCTTCTGTTGAACCAGTTCCTCTTGTTCTTGGACATTAGTACTTGTGGTTGAGTGACTTGAGTGCTTGAGTGACTTGATGGAATCTCGCACCTAACAGGCAGCTAACCATAACCTTCTCTTTAATCAGTCTGGTGAAGGGAGCATCCTTGTGTCTCACAATGGAGTCACCTATGACCAACACATTAGGCTTTATGGTATTACACCCTATAGGCTTATTTGTTGAGACTCCGGTGGATGTGTTATTATGTGTTGTGTTTTTTTTTTTTTTTTGCATTGCTATGTGTGCAAGTAGTTTCCATTTGGGAGGCCTCTGATCTTTTGCTTAGCTATTAGTGAGTAACTCCTCATATGTGAGTTTGTGTGTCATGTCCTTATTTAGTGTGAGAAGTATGTGTATGCTGACAACCTGTTTGGCATTCAGTTTGTCCTTATGTGGGAGTCTTGCTTCAAATTTCATAGTGTAACTACGTCTCTCACATACAGTATTTGTTTGTTTCAGGAGTAAGTGGCTGTCAGTATACATAACACAATTGCTACTTTGCCTCAGGATACCAATGTCTATCAGGCTGGCCAAAGACATAATGGGAAAGTGCCTGTCTATGATAGCAGGCTTTTATGGTACATTTTATTAGGGAAGGGAATGAATTAATTTGACAGGACTGTGCTGGCAGTGCTGAGTCTAAATGAGGGACCTATACTTTTTGTAGAAGTTGATCAATATGGCAACACTGCGTACTGTGCAACTTAGTTGCTCCTAGACCAGCAAACAAGCATGAAAGGGTCTCACTGACAGCTGTTTAGGGAAAAACTGAGCTTCTAGGCTTTTGTATCTATACAAAGGCACTGCTACCCACTTCTGTGCAAAGAGCAGCACCAAGCAAACATTAGGCTTAAATACGAGCAAGGAAAGTACACAATAAGCCTACCACCAACAATCCCCAACTCAGACAGGTTACATTAGCACATTTCTCCCACAAGGGTATAGAAAAACACCCTTCTTAATGTAGAATAGCCAATTTGGAGCCCAAGTGTAACAAGACCGCACAAAATGCCTACAACAGCCATGCAACTAAAATATACAATGTAATACAGAGCAATTAACTACAATGTAATACAGTGCAATTAACTACCATTACTTTGTACTTATGGTGACTATAGGGAAAAATATTTCAACCTATGTTTTATATGTATTGTATGTATACCTCTATCTTGTCAAGTCTTGTAAGTTTCTTACCATAAGTATTGAATCTACATATGCAACTGCAACCATTTATTTTGTTAATTTTTGGTAGCTTGTTTTGCATATATGGACCTTTTCTCCCTGAGCCTCGACTAAAAATGGGTTCCACCCAGTTGGACTTTCCTGGCAAACAAATGTAAAATATAAATAAATAAATAAAGCAGCAGCAGACAATACAGATTTTTTTTAACTGCTAAAGTAAATTAACAGTATATAAGAGAAGTGCAAAAAGATTCCTGGAGCCCTTTTGTGTGCTTCCCAGCTCAGATCGACCAGGTAAATACCCACTGCCACTAGATGAATAATTCCAGTCCTCCTAATGTCAAAGCACAGTAAAGGAGTGTCTGGATTGAAATGCTACCACACACAAACTTAAAAGATACAAAATACTACCACAAACAAACTTAATGATATGGATACAGCAGTGTACTTTAAACAGCTTATAAAAGTATGATTATTCAATAAAAATCTTCACTTTGTATAAATGAACCAGGTAAATGTAATATACCAGCAGGTAAAGGTGATAAAGGATAATGAGGGAAACATACTTACAAGCGAGGAGAGTGTGTTGAGCAGATGGAAAGAGTACTTTGAGGGGTTGATGAATGAAGAGAATGAGAGGGAGAGAAGGTTGGATGATGTGGGGATAGTAAATCATGAAGTGCAATGGATTAGCAAGGAGGAAGTAAGGATAGCTATGAAGAGGATGAAGAATGGAAAGGCTGTTGGTCCAGATGACATACCTGTGGAAGCATGGAGGTGTTTAGGTGAAATGGCAGTGGTGTTTTTAACCAGATTGTTTAATGAAATTTTGGAAAGTGAGAGGATGCCTGAGGAATGGAGAAAGTGTTTTGGTAACGATTTTTAAGAATAAGGGTGATGTGCAGAGCTGTAGTAACTACAGAGGGATTAAACTGATCAGTCACAGCATGAAGCTATGGGAAAGAGTAGTGGAAGCTAGGTTAAGAAGGGAGGTGATGATTAGTGATCAGCAGTATGGTTTCATGCAAGGAAAGAGCACTACATATGTGATGTTTGCTCTGAGAGTGTTGATGGAGAAGTACAGAGAAGGTCAGAAGGAGTTGCACTGTGTTTTTGTAGACTTAGAGAAAGCATATGACAGGGTGCCTAGAAAGGAGTTGTGATATTGTATGAGGAAGTCAGGAGTGTCAGAGAAGTATGTAAGAGTTTGTACAGGATATGTACGAGGGTAGTGTGACAGTGGTGAGGTCTGCGGTGGGAGTGACGTATGCATTTAAGGAAGAGGTGGGATTACATCAAGGATCAGCTCTGAGCCCTTTCTTATTTGCAATGGTGATGGACAGGTTGACAGACGAGATCAGATAGGAGTCCCCGTGGACTATGATGTTTGCAGATGACATTGTGATCTGTGGTGAGAGTAGGGAACAGGTGGTGGAGACCCTGGAGAGATGGAGATATGCTCTAGAGAGAAGAGGAATGAAGTTTAGCAGGACTAAGACAGAATATATGTGTGTGAATGAGAGGGAGGATAGAGGAATGGTGAGGATGCAAGGAGTAGAGGTGGCGAAGGTGGATGAGTTTAAATACTTGGGATCAATAGTTCAGAGTAATGGTGAGTGTGGAAGAGAGGTGAAGAAGAGAGTACAGGCAGGATGGAGTGGGTGGAGAAGTGTCAGGAGTGATTTGTGAGAGATGAGTACCAGTAAGAGTGAAAGGGAAGGTCTACAAGAGGGTAGTGAGATCAGCAATGTTATATGGGTTGGAGACAGTGGCACTGACAAAAAAAGCAGGAGTTAGAGCTGGATGTGGCAGAGTTAAAGATGTTAAGGTTTGCACTGGGTATGACACGGGTGGACAGGATTATGAATAAGTATATTAGAGGGTCAGCCCAGGTTGGAAGGTTTGGAGACAAAGCCAGAGAGCCAAGATTACGTTGGTTTGGACATGTGCTGAGGAGGGATGCTGAGTATATTGGGAAAAAGATGCCAAGGATGAAGCTACCAGGTAACAGGAAAAGAGGAAGGCCTAAGATAATGTTTATGGATATGGTGAGAGAGGACATGCAGGTGGTTGGTGTGACAGAACAAGATGCAGAGGACAAGAAGAAATGGAAATAGATGATCCGCTGTGGCGACCCCTAATGGGAACAGCTGAAAGATGATGATGACTTTGTATAAATGAACCAAGAGCCACTCAAGTGTACATAATTTATAAAAGCTCAAAAACAACAAGATAAGTTGATTTATAAGCCCTCCAGCGAATAAAACTACATGCAGAAATTTCAAGTGTATTTCCATCCTAAACAGACCAGGCAACCTCCCAGTGCACTAGATGGAAGATCCACTGACCTCCTGATGTAAAAACAAGTATTTGCTAGAATGCAAAAATACAATACTTTATCCAAAAGCTAGCTAGATAATGAATTCAGAGCAAGTAAATCAGTAGAGGAGACAATGACAGGCAACATGCACTCTCTCAATATAAGCACAAGGAAAGACAAATAAATAATTCAAGATATCAACAGCAGTGTAGAAAAGGATGAGCGTATTATTACAGTAGGGGTGGGCAGCTTAAAATCACCAGGTTTCAAAAGCAGATCGATGAAACAGAAGGTGGGTAGGAAAAACTAGTAGGGAAGCACCAGCAGTAATTTAGTTTATGCAGACTTGAATTCTTATCTGGAAAAAGACAAAGGCCCAGAAATTCACCATGCATTTAAGAATCATTCAGACAAGTCAACCAATGAAAAAACATGTGAAATGTGCAGCCTAGCTAATATAAGTGTCTGTCTCTCACATAGAACAAAAACACCAGGCCAAACAGATTTCTTAAAACAGAAAACATAATGGAGCAGGTAAAACAGAAAGCTGCTTTATCACTCACAGAAAAGAAAATATCGGCTTACTTTCCTCACACACGAGGGAATTACCAGCAGTGCTTTAGTTTATGCAGGCTTGATTTTTTAAGAAAAAGACAAAGGCACATAAATGTACAGTTTATTTAAGTATCATTCAACAATTTAACCAATAAAAAGGCAGATCAGGTAAGTTTTATACTAATCGGGCAATACAGAAATTATGTGCATTTATTTATTTGTTAATTCATAATCACAGTATACTACAAAATAAAATAACACATCAAAGGCATAGCACTGCTACCAAAGTGGCATTAAGTATGCAGTGAAAAGTCTTTTCCATGCTTATTAGGAACAGAAAGAAACAGATTATTTTCTTCAAGAATCAAATCAGTGTTAAGACTCAACTGTATTGACTAATGCAATAAAACACATTTAGAATGCAATAAACAACTAGTCTGAATGGACTATAGCCCTAGGTGTCATGTGTAGAGTGAAGGAATGATTAACCAATCAATGCATTGTTTGATTTTTCAATTAAACAGTGATCTGAAATAATAATGCCATAATAAACCAAGTATAGCCAATATGTCTCTGCTCAGCATCAGAATGTATTGCTTAGTAATTCAGCATGCTGACACTGAATAGATTTTAGTAAACAAACATTCTTCCAATGAATTAATCAACATTACAGCAAATATTAGCTCAAGGGCAAACTCGCAGAAATGCTTGAAACCTAGGTAAAATCATGTTTCTGTGTGAAATCAATGCAAGGAAGTTGAAATGGCAATCTTTTAATATGCTACTAATCTTTGAATTGCCTTCCTAGGCAGCATACTAGTTAGTCTATTTGTACCTTATTTTATTTATTGACTGGTTACATAGTTATTTTGCATGCTTATGTTAATGCAATTTATGCAGGTTTGTGTTTTTTTAATTTTATTTCTGCAGGTGTACTTCACTCACTTAAATACAAAGCATTACTTATAAATGTACATTGCTTATTTTGAGTAAGCCCAATATATCATATTATTCTGAACTCTTGTTATTCTATGTCAGTGTTTGTGACATAAGACCCTGACAAGTTTGCCAACTAACCTTTATTAACCTAATGTAATGTATCACAGATTGTACAAGCAGCACACCTCCAGCCAGGTGGTTCATACCCAACATGGTCCAAACTCCATTTCAATTTGCCAGTTTTACTACCCACTACTCACTTCCATGGCCAGCTGTCTCCTTCACAAATTCTTGAGAAAGTGGTGTTGAGAGGGCCTTCATTTGGCATTCAAGAGGCAAATGGAGCAGGTGGAAAAGGTTAATGGAGAAGGTAGGGATGGACGGTAGGCAGGATGTTAAGGCACATAAAAGGGCAAATAAAATAGACTTATTGCCTCCTTCTACTGTTAAACAAATGTATTATCATGTAATGTAATGTAATTATAGATCGGCAGCTCTTCATTACAATTCAGATATTTCACTCAAAACACATGATACAGTTTAATTTTTTTTTCACTTGGTAGCATCAGTGATGCAATAAGATAATATCCATCCTTTTTCCATTGAGGCTTTCATCCATTTCAAGGTTTGTACTAGTGCAAACAGTGCATGGAAAAGCAGAGACCAGCTCCAAATATAATGCCGGACCATAACAAACTGCTCCTGCTTTTGCATACATACATATACTGCTACATTCACACACACACACACACACACACACACACACACACACACACACACACATGCAAACCCGCACTCCACATACAAGGACAGTGTGATTTTGCAGTGAGCTAGTCAACATATCTTCAGAATATCCAGGAAACTGAATGTCCCACAGGAAGTCCACACGGCTACAGGAAGTATAAGAAAACTCACTCAGAATGTCTCCAATAGATATGAAACCACAGTGTTAATTATCAGAGTATAATGTTGTAGAAAGTAATATATATTTGAGAGCATGCCATTATAAAATACTATAACCTAAAGTCACAGTTGTACTCTACAAAAAATGTCTGTATTTTTTTAGACATTAAATTGCATACTTTCTTGATTTAGGTGTCAGGAGTCCAGAGTGTTCTATTCTAGGAGTATACCTAATTTTATTGTAATGAGCACAGCACCTGGTATATCCTGGTATATTCTTGTGATCTGACTTTGCATTACTCTATAATTACAGTGTACCTGGTACCACTGCATTCATTACTAACATTTATGAGAAAAGCAGTTTAAAACAAAGTGAAGCCACTGGAATATCAAGCTGCGCTGCTGAGATAGCCATTCAAAATGAAATATCTATTGCCCGAGGGAGCTAAAAGCATAACTTCCATGGAAAACACGATGCCTCACCACAGACTAAGCCATCAAAGGCAACAGTCTGAAAAGTTTGCTTATTCATCTTTATGGTGTGTGTGTTTGTGTGTGTGTGTTTGTGCGTGTGTTTGTGCGTGTGTTTGTGCGTGTGTTTGTGCGTGTGTTTGTGCGTGTGTTTGTGCGTGTGTTTGTGCGTGTGTGTGTGTTTATATATGCATACCACATGAGATGCCATTTCCATTTTATCAAGTTCACTCTGGGGCAGCTGAAAACTGGGAAGCCCTGAACACATTAGTGGTCCCTTAGCTATTGCAATAACCATAACCTACATTCACCTGAGATGATAGCACAAATTCTTAAGTAAAGCTTGTGAATAACAGGAAATAGAGTGCCTTAGCTAAGACATGAAACAAGGTTGTAGATTATAACACTATGACCATGAACAAACTGCATTTAATGTAAGATGCTATAGCTAGACATCTGTTGTCTATAATAAAACAGCTGTATGACAAGCATATGTACAAAAACCAGCATACAAAGGTGATGAAGAAATACCTTGATGTACCGAGGAGTTGTAATAGATTCATACAGCCTTACTTTTTCATTTTATAATGAAAAACATATTTTATGTTAAATTATATGTTTCTGCATAGAAACTGCGAGTTTTGAAAACATAAATCCTATTTATGTATGTCACTGAAGCTTTCCTTTTAGAAAAAATGAAAAAAGTACTTTATAAAAAGCAAAGCAGGTTAGAAATGTTCACGAGTCCATTAAACATTCTCACTGCATATCTGGAATGCTTTCTAGGTGCACCATAAACAGACTGATCCTGGAGTGGCTGTTTTCAGACCTGTAATAGGTAAACACAGTGGATGCCAAATTTCACATCCATTTTTTATATATTACACTTTCTTACCCCAAGGGAAAATGATGAAAAGAGTTTTATGGCAGCATTCCAGCATCTATAACAAATGAAAATGATTCTTCATTTTGCAGTAAAAAAAGATTATTTATCATGTTTGACAATAAACAGATGTCAGAAGAAGAAATAATGTGGAACTTTGCCATTTAGTAACTTTCACACTGAGTAATGCTGCATTAGCAAATATTCAGCAGTTTCCACTATAAATTAATAAATATGTACCTCAACAATTCAGACAATGTTTCAACCATAGCAGACTTTCAAAGACACAACAGATCACAGTAAATTTGAGATTATTAATCGCACTTATTGTCAAAACTGGAAATTTTGGTACAGTAGAACATGCCTCATTAATATATGCTTGGGGGGAATTTAATAAAGCCTACACTATATTTTTTACAATGTAGGCATCGTGCTGCTGCTAACACAAACGTAAGCAGGTTTTAGATTCAGTAAACACTGTTGAGTGACATGCATGCACATGCCAACACGGGAAGTTCTGTGGCATGCAAATCACCCCATAAGCAGGTGAATCTCATGCAAATGAGTCAGATAGAACAATCCAGTAAGCAGATAGGCAACTCTTCAGACCCCATGTCAATGCCTGTAGTGTACATGGAAAAAGTACATGTACAGGAGTGTAGACAGAGAAAAGGGACTGTAAAAATGTAGATATATGGACAGAAATGCCATACCACATACAGGTATGAGTGAAACTATCCTCCTGTGTGTCTGAAAAATTAAAGGAAATTAGTTAAATTAATTTTATTTTTGTAATAATCTGGGTATGTTTGAAGTGGTGCGCTGCAGTGTGCAAACATGCTTTATAAAAAAAATTGGAAAAAACAAAATTAATATTATGTGACAGAAATGTATTATAGGTCCTTGAGTGGACTATCTACAATGATGCATTGGTGTTGTTGCTAATGTGGTAGGGCTATGAAGCATGTAGTTTCCAGGCTGTGAGCATGGATCCCTATGCAACTGAGGTGAAGTTACTGAATAGCATAAAGGGGTAATCATGTCCGCATATGCCTTTTGTGTAGGCAGAGAGCCATGTTGATGTTTACAGATGAGGTAGCTGACCTCAGGGGAGGGTGTGTCCAATGACTTCTAAGCTTATTTCAGCTTAGCTGTGCCTGTTTGTATGGAGTGCTGCTATGCTGAACATGTCCTTCCAGGGGAGAGGGGTGTGCACTAACTTCTAAGCTTTGTTTAACTAAGGGGCGCATGTTTCACTGTGTGCCACTATGCTGCGAGTGGAAGTCTGGGGGGGGATGTACACTAAGTGTTAAGCTTTGTTTACCTACGGGGTGCGTATTTGTTGGCGTTCCACAGTGCTGAGTGTAGCTGAAACCCAATGACATATTAATTAGTTTTGACCTTTGTTAACTTAAACTAGGGCCATTAACTGATGTTAATGATATACTAGCAGGTGAAATGCATCATAGGTAGCCAATCACAGAGTCAGCACCTACAGCAGAGCATTATAAAGTATGCATACAACCTACAATCAGATTTTTCCCCCATACTCTGCACCATTGGAGGACAGACTTGGGAATTTTAGCTGAGAGAATGCTAGGGGCTGCTGCAGGTCTTCTACATCTGTTTGTGCAGGATGCTAAAGTTAATCCTGCTGCTGCTGACAATAGGCCTAGACAGAGAGGGAGAAGAGTGTTCAGGCCAAGGATCTACATGAACTGGAGATTTTAGAGCACTACAGGGTGTTTAGGGACATACTACAAGAACTCACTGAGCTCATCTGCCCTCAACTCAGACCCAGAGACAACAGAGGGGAACCCATCCCAGTGGAAACAAAGATATGTGTAGCCCTTAGGATACTAACTACAGGTACTTTCCAAAAAAGAACTGGGGACATGGGGGGGGGGGTTCACAGGCATCAGCATCCAGGGTGCTCCCACAAATTCAAGGATGCCATGCTACCACATGCCAGTGAGCACATTTATTTTCCAGTTATTCCTGAGGTGTGGGCCAGCAATATGCAACACTTCTACCATGTAGCACACTACCCTGAGGTACTGAGTGCCATAGATTGCACTCATGTGCAGATCAAGTCACCACAAGGTGAGGAGGGTAGAATCTACATCAACTACAAGCGGTACCACTCCATCATCTGCCAGGTCATTTGCAATGCACAGGGGATTATCATGAACGTGTGTGCTGGCAGCTCTGGCAGTTATCACGACTCCCATATCTGGCATGCATCACAGCTGTACCAGATGTGAGATAGGGGGAACATCCCACATGGCTATTTACTGGGGAATGCTGGCTATGCACTGTTAACATGGATGATGACACCCATCAGAGAATCACACACATCCATGGTAGAATGCCATAATGAGGCACATGCACAAACTAGGAACATCATATAGCATGAGTTTGGGCTTCTGAAATCATGGTTTCGGTGCCTCGATATATTTGGTGGAGCCCTGCAGTACTCTCCAGCCACATGTGCACATATGTTCACAGTATGTGCAATGCTGCACGATATGATCCTACAGAAACAACTGTAGCAGGATCAGCAAAGGGAAGGGATACACAGCCCCCCACCAGTGCCTAGGTCATCACAGCCACAGTCACAGGAGGACTCAGAGGAGGAACCCCCTGATGGTGTCCCTGTAGGCAGATGTAGGTGTGCCTAGTATGCCCTGGCTCTGGCTAAGAGACAACACATAGCACATTCACTGACAACCTTGGGCCCTAGGGACTGACACTTTACTCCTACTCACTTACATACATCAAAATTGTTGATGCCAGGCAACCCACACAACCTGTACTTATCCATGTTTTGGCTGTGTACTGCTTGCATCACACATAGTCAGCCCTGAAATACAGTCCTGTCAACTGCTGCATTAGCAAGGTAAGTCTCTAATCTATACACTACTTGTAAGGATTAGTATAATATGGTGTCATATGTATGGATCTGCTGCATTTATGCAAGGAAATATAGTGGGCTATGTGGACAGAAGTAACATCCACATGGGACTACAGATACCCAGTCCAATAGTATGTATTCCCCTAATAATCACTAGACCTCATGGTTGCATTATTCACTACATCAGTTAAGGGAGATGTTAAACAGTGGGGTCACATGATATCTGGACTAATGTCTATCCCAGCAGCTTATGTGCTGTTGTTCCCCCACCCCCAATGCAGCAGTGTTCCCATATAACTGCTTTAACAGTAAGTCAGCAGTGGCATATCAGCAGATCAGGCAATCTGGGCTGTAACATAGAACTCGATCACACATTGCATGTCCATGTAACACAAGAATAACAACATACATATTTATGCTGTTAATTGAGGAACCTAGACAACTGGATGAGAAACAGAAAATACACCCTTGGGAATCTTACCTGTGTCCCTCCCCAACAGGGGAAACAGGTGCTGACTTTGAGGGAACATTGGTGAAATTCTTGGCTAGGCTTATAAGGGCCTCCGGGACAATAGCCTAGTATCATCCTATTAACCTATTTACCTATGATTGTGTGACGAATGACTCATTACTTTCTGGCACCCTGTGTGGCTGAGTAGACTAGAGAAGTTAGTATTGGTGATGGTCTTGATGGTTCTAACCTGGAAGTAGCCATGTCTTTTGCATGTGAGGTATTATTATGTTGGTGTTTTCACAGACTGTGAGTCTGTGTGTATTGTAACATTATGAACCTCAGTCACATATTAAGTACAGCAGACAGTTGGAGAATGCCATGGGCATTATGAGTGAAGTGCAGTACTGCAGAAACAGGGACAGATGTCATTGTCTGTGGCCTGAAGTAATTTTATAAGTTTTGACAGTCTCACTAGGCATGTCCATACACTTAATTAAAATGAGCGCAATTCTGTTGCCCCTTCATCAAAATGATATGTTATGTATAGATATGTCTACACATAGACATATATGTATACATATCCGTCTGTCACTATGTCTCTCTCTTACATACATAGTGTATCTATCTATATGTAGTATCAAAAAGATATATACCGCTAAATATAGCTATATATATTAAAATGATACATAGACTCTCCCCGTATATCTACATAACACATATACATATCATATACACACACAGCTACATTTATATATACATCCCTGTTATATACATAAATATGTGTGTGGTTGTCTGTATTGTGGTACATACCCTAAAAATGGTGAGTTAATCTGCACTGTCACACATCCTTACTGTTGCTTAAAGGATCCAAACTAAGGGCACAACAGTACATAGTCCACTTATCTACAGACACTTGTGCCTGCTGGATGTCACCGTGTAGACAAACACAGGTGAGCAGGTGGTGTACCATATAATGCTGTCAATGCACACATGGACAGGGCACATTGCTCATGCCCACAGGTTTGCCCATCTCAGTGCAAACAGCCACATATGGCCATACTGGTAACTGTACACACATGTTTAGGATAATAACAGTTATCTCACTGCAAGGATACTAGATGCAGATAACAGTGTGAAGCAATATCACTCTCCAGGCCACAGATGCTGTTCAACACAAGTCTAGTTTGTATAATGCACAAGTACTATACCTGCAATCACATATATAACTGACTTAACCTGTGGCACACACGATAAGTACTGTGATCTATAGTATATAAGACTAGATAGTCAAAGGGTTCCAATCTCATTCCAGGCCACGTAGTGTACATGTCAGTGTGTGTATATCCCCATGCAAAACAGCTGATGTGCTCTCATGGGCTATCCAGCTGCAATGGTTATGCACTTTTTGACCCTGAAACTTGCTGCTGTCTCCCAAACTAGCACTTTCCAACAAGTGTAAGACGGGGGGGGGGCAAGCTCCCCTGCACACCCACTGCTACTTATATATATCAACTCCAAGACTGCACTTCACTACACTAAGTGCAATCTTGGAGTTGATATATTTAAGTAGCAGGGGGTGTGGGGGCACAGCCCCCCACATGGAGGGCACAGGGGAGCTTGCCTCCCTTCTTAACCTTCATGGAAAGTGCTATGATTTATGTTGTTTAAACTCAGTATATGTATGATATGTGTTTTCAGTGTTTTGAGTTTTCAGTGTTTTGAGTTTTCAGTGTTTTGAGTTTCAGAGTTTTGAGTTTCAGAGTTTTGAGTTTCAGTGTTTTGAGTTTCAGTGTTTTGAGTTTCAGTGTTTTGAAGTTTCAGTATTTTGGTCTTCTATATTATGAAGTTTTCTCATTTTCGGTGTTTTGAGTTTCAGTGTTATGAAGCAAATCCATTTGAGATCATATGGTAGATATTTGAAAGTTTGAATATATAATAAAACAAAAAAAAAAACAAAGAAAAGCATACCTTAACAGTGCGAGCAGGGACCAAGACCCCCTCCACCCCCACACCCGCCTACTTAAATATACCAACTCTGAGACCGCACTTCTGTGCAGAAAAGGGAAATTATCCCATTCTGCACCATACGGCACCGTTAAAGTCAACCTTTGAACACTTGAAATATTGATCATATGGTCTCGACCATATGATGATCGACATTTCAGATGTTCATTTATTTAACATAGACCTAGCCAGTTTGCAACCCACCTAGTGATGGATCCCAATCAGATGATAGAAACTGCATATGACTGAAACTCATATGATTGAGACCATAAGACTGAAATTTCAAAATACTGAAAAATCACTTGACTGAAACCCATAATACTGAAATCTTACAATGCTAAATTTCAACATACTGAATTGTAAAGTGGACAATATGAAGCAAGAATAAGTGGGGGGGCTATACCCCACACCCTCCATTCTGGGGGAGCTGTGCCCCCACACCCCAGCAACTATATATACTAACTCCAGGATCACACTACAGTGGGGGATACCTTTTCCCCACTGTAGTTCCATGTTGGAGTTATAATATATAGATGGGGGTGTGGGGGCACAGCCCCACACATTGGGAGGTGTTGGAGCATAGCCCCCCCACCTATTCTGGTTTTATATATCCACTTTACAATTCAGTATGTTGAAATTTAGCATTGCAAGATTTCAGTATTATGGGTTTCAGTCAAGTGATCTTTCTGTATTTTGAAATTTCAGTTTTATGGTGTCAGTCAAATGGGATTCAGCCAAATGAAATTTATGTCATCTGATAGGGATCTCTAGTAATATAGGGGTTGATGCCTAACTTAGTGAGTTTTTCTATGATTCCTGAGTGGGGAATGATATCAAAAGCCTTGGTCAGATCAAGGTAGGCTGCATGAACCACCTTGCTTTCATCCACAGCTCTGGTGACTGATTCAAAGAAGTTGACCAAGTTGAGCCGGCATGATCTGCCCTTCACAAAACCTAACTGTGTGGGATCCAGAGTTTGGAGATTCCCTATATCTTTCTTTATTAGGTCCATGATGATGCGTTCCATAACTTTGCATGTCAGACCCATCAGTCTAATGGGGTGATAGTTCCCTGGGTCTGTAGTTGCTTTTCCTTTGTGGAGAGGGATGACTGTAGCAGTGCGTTATTCAGCAGAGACAAAACCTGAGGTGAGGCTGTGATTTAACAGGACACACAGGTGAGGTCCCAGTTCACTCTGTAGTTCATGTAGAACTCAGCCAGGGATATTGTCAGGCCCCATAGAAGCTGTATTCCTGGCCTTGGACAGTATTGTTTTAACCTGTGCAGCAGTAATACTGGGTGCCTGGCAATCTACTGGTATTGTGGCTGGTCCCTTGGGGGAGGAGGGGTAAAGTTGGCACTGAATCTGTCGGCCAGTATATTGGCAATATCTGTTGGCTCAGTATAGAAGGTACCATTGTGCAGTAGCCCAGAGCAAATCTGGGTATTGCTGTGGAGATTCTTTACATAACTATAGAAGACCTTGTGAATGTCTTTACTATCTGCTGCAATTCTGTTTTCATAGCTAGCTTTAGAGGATTTGATGAGGGATCTCAACTTTATGTTGAGGCTGATAAGGGAGTTTTTCCAGTCTTGGGACTTCACCTTATTCCGCATCAGTTTCCTCCTTCCATTGTAGAGTTTGTTTATGGCAGGCGACCACCAGATTGGCTTCCTTTTTTTGCAGGAGAGTGTTCTGGTTCTGTTGTGTAAGGCAAGATCCATGCATTGTCTACATATTCCTACAGTGCATTGGTGTATGATTTGGCCATCATGCAACTGATCTCTATTTGCATGGGTGCCGTGAAGTTAGCCACCTCTGTTTTTAGGAGCCCAAAGTTAGATTTGGAGAAGTTTTTCATGGTGGTTACCTTTATGGGGGGTGGGTGGGAGGAATGTGGATTTACAAGGTGATTAGTTTGTGGTTGATTTAACCAGGGAGGCATTGACTATTGGTGTAGAGCAATTGTCGCCCATGTTAGTAATGATCAGGTCAAGGATATTGCTACCTCTACTGGAAGTAAGAATGAGCTGGTCCAGGGCATTGGAATTAATGAATTCCAGGAAACGTTGGGCAAGTGTATTGGTACATGAGTAGTTTTCCTAGTTAATGGAGGGGTAGTTGAAGTCACCAGTATGAGATTGTTAGGTTGGACCATAACATTCTCCAGGGTGCTTAGGGACATGGAGTGTGAGTCTTGGGACATGGTTGGGGATCTATAGCAGGTACAACCTCAATCGCTGTCTTACCCAATGGTAGCTGCACCTGATGTATCTCAGATACATTATGTTAGGCTACTAGTCTGGAGGTGTGTGCATCCTTTATGAATATGGAAACACCACCGCCTTCGGAGCTTCGGTCCAAATTCTGGGGCTGAAAGGTGTCGAATGAGTTATAGCCTGGTAGTGCAGGGGGTGCTTTCTGCTGCTTTGAACCAGGTCTCCGTTACGGCACAAATGCCGATGTTCTTCATTTTAAGGAGTGCTTTGAGCGAGTGCATTTTGAGATTTAGACTTCTAGCATTGAGCAACATGACTCTCAGATTGCATTTGTTTGTAGCTGTTACAGTGGTAATTTGGTGTTTGGAACACCGCCTAAAAAAGGCACTATAGGGGCGGCAAGAGCCTTGGCCAGTATCCCGAAGCCCAGGGGTGACAAATGCAGGCCATCTCTGGCAAAGCATCGAGGTCTGTTAATCATGTCATCCCAGCACATGGATCCCCTTAGAATGACACCAGAAACTTAGCCAATTGTTGAAATCAATGACATATGATGCCACCAACAATCTGGACCTGTCCTTTGAGGTCACACATGTAACTACACTGTGCTTTGTGGATTTGCTTTGTGTGGGTTGCTACTTTTGTCACTTACCTTGTCTACACAACAACACAACAACACTATGTGCTTCATTTAGCTGAGGACGTAGTGCCTCCATGTTAGGGGGACACACTCACCCAAACAGTCACACAGCACTGTCCACCTGTTATTGTACAGCCTGTTAATGGCAGTTGTCCACTAGTCAGTTTAGCTGAGCCATGATGAGCTTGTGTCCCTCTTGTCATGTACAGCTGAGTTCATGCAGTTGTAATGCTGCTGACACAATGCATGAGTGTAGATCTCTGCATACTTGCCTATCCCATCTGAAGGGAGAGGTGCAGTCACACTATGTCAACCATTCCACAGAAGGTAATACATAGTTTTCTTGAGATATATGTCTGTATTGTCTGTGAGGCGGGGTACGTGCTGGTAGTTCTAAGGAGACTGAACTGTGGCCAGATCCCACCAGGGAGGACCTCACATTTGGCCACCCATATTGGTAAACACATGATGCAATACATTGTTTCCCAATGTGGGAATGTCACAGCACTGCTACAGGGCATTGTTGATAAGGACCTCGAACATCCTTTGGACAAGTGAGCTGCAGCATGACTAAGCAACACAGTGTGTACAAATTATACTTCCCTAACATGTTTGTCTGTGCTCTGTACAGACATCTTGCATGACTTTCTTCTTGCAACATGCCGGAAGTACCTGCAATACTTTATTGCACAAAGTAAAACTAGCATGTAGTGCCGAGCGATGTCCCCAGATCTCTGAGTCATGTCACCTGAAATGCCATGATAGGAGTTAGCATGGATATGAACACTAACACTGTCGCACATAAACTGACACTGGACCAAACACTGTTACCTTTTCTCAAGTCCATATTATGCCTACCGACTGTAACCAGCAGAGCCCATTGACTCTTATACTATGCAATGGATGTTGGACATATGCCTCACTCCACCAACCATAGCCTGACAAGGTGTATGGCAATATTAGGCCAGCAAGCTTTGCTGGAAACTGTGTACATCATATACAGAGTGTTATGTCAGCTGATGAATAGGCAAGTGTCTGTCAGTCATACTCTGGGAAGACAGCATTGGGAGACCTACTCTGCAATGATGTCAGTCAACAGTGGAGTTCACCATCATCCATTACTGGCATTCCCCATCTACCCATTTCCTCACTGCAATTCACAGCCACTGTCAGTGTCATCTGACTGAGTATATTTGCAGGTGATTGCATATTAGGAGCTGTCACAGAATCCCACACAGAACCAGCAATTATCCAGGATTGCCTAAGACACAGTCAGTTGTTCTCTGAGCCACTGACAAAGACTAAATGCCAATAACTGCACAATACTATCCTGTGGGAAATCATCCACCCTGCAAAATATTGTAGTGTATGCACACCACACACAGTTGAGCCATTACACATGGAGTTATGGACACAGAGAGTAATGTAGCCTTTGACTTTCACTGGTCGGGAAGATGTGGGGATGCTTTCACTGTTGTATAACCTATACTGACAGGTTTGGGTTGTAAATCCCAGACTGTCACTTCTATACTGAATGTGGCAGTCATCACACCTATCATTATGTGCAATGGCACCTTTGCTGTGTCACTACATAGGCATATCTTCCAACTGTAGCAGCCACACAGGTTCCATGGTACACAAATACACAGTGTAGATAACATGCCCAATGGAGTCCATGTCACAATCGTACATGTGTAGACTGTCTCCTAAATGCTTTGGAGGGGATGTGTATGGCCCCATACAGGGAGGTGTCAGATCCCACTGTGTACCTCCCATGTATCCACGACAGGCTACCACACATTTCACCTGTTCTACATGCCTACAACAGCACTGTGGTATACATAGTTCATGCCCGAGAAACAGGTATGTAAAACAGACAGTACACACTACATGAAACAAGCCCCCCATGTATGTGAAGCACACTTCTGCTGTGACACACATCATGTGCAGGTTACACAATGGGATGTAGAACATGACAATCATAGTGTTCGGCAACTGTCTGTAATGGACACAAGATATTTGTAGATGGGACTTTTCCATCACCAGAGCTTGTAGATGTGTTAGTTCCCAAAACCCTGGTGACACTTATCAAGGGAAGCATACCTTTTCACAGATTAGGGATGCATGAGTACACTGAATGCCACCACTGTCCTTCTTAGCCTGTTATACACATATGAACCTATGTAGCCATGCACTTATAGTGCTGTACCTTGCTGAAGACAAATTTCTGATGTGCTGACATGTCATCCAGTGCTGCTTTATTGCCACTGTGTATCCATAGGTTATCCCAACAGACTCCTGAAACAGAAACTGGTCCATGGAGCCATTACAATATCATGCAACATAAGGTACACAAAAGTATGTGGTATAATCGTGACAAATGCCAGCATACAGTATCTGTCGGTAACCACTATAAATGGCATGACAAAACAACACTGCACTACATGAGTACATGTTAACTAATATAGTCACCCTGTGCATCAGACACATAGCTTCATTTCCCTGCATCAATGGCGAGGATGACAGGGATGTGGCACAGGGATCATCACTTGCACAGGGTGTTGTGTGGGGGTGCAGGAGGCATAGGCTGACCCAAACAGTCAACAGCATGTGTGTGAATCAGGAAGGGAAGCAGGTAAGATGAACCATGGATAGGTGCCATGTGTATCTGTAGGTGACCTGCATTTGACAGTGGTGTGCAATTGTGTGCATGTGCACAGTCAAGTTCAGTGCTAGCCCTACATGTGTGTATGTTGGACAGCTTTGGACCGTACATGGTAGAGTTGACAGTTTACCATCCCTGGCCCCAAACATGGGAACTGGCTCTGCCAGGAGTTGCACTTGCACCTCCATGTCCAAGGTCAGAAGTGGTGTTGGTACCTGAGAGTGACTGCTGTCTGCTGGGAATGTGTCCCCCACAGGAATGCCCAGGACCATGAGCCCATGACCTGCCACACCATGGTTTGGACAACACACTCCCCTCTGTAGCCCTGGATGTACTGCCCACTACTGGAGCGTGATTGTGCATGGCCATGTGGACTCTCAGTAGATGGAGTTGCTGACCTTGATCCACAAGGCTGACGCTCAACTCCAATCACATGTTCCAGCACAGACAATGTGTGGTCCAAGACAGATACTGTCTCAGCCTACCTTCTGTCCACTGCATCAGTGAACTGATCCAGGGTGTCCCCAGTGCAGTGGAGACAGTCATGGATGTCAGACTGTGCTGCATCCATAACCCTAAGCATACATCTAGTGTTCTGTTCAGAACATGCCTGTGCCTCCATGATGGCCCACGACATGCAACGAGTGATGCATGATGTGACACCTGCAACAGGTGGTGGACAGACAGCAGGCCTCCTACAAGCACCCCTGTCTATCTGACTGTATGGGACATCACCACCTTTCTGGTTATGGCCAGTGTCTACATTCACTGGAACCATAGTTGCCACACTTTCTCATTCAATGTCCCTACCCTCTGACTGTCCAATTTCTGTGGCTTCCTGGGACTGGGTATGTGTGGACATACTGACTGTGTGTGGTGACAATGAGGGCAGAAGAGGGATGTAAACCTCTGGGACAGATTCAGCGCCCAAAACCCCCACCTGTGCCACACTGTGTCCACCATCATCATCAGAGTCTGAGGAGACACTGGCATCAGGTTGTGTAGGGGGCAGACCCCCCCACGGTCACCTGTGATAAGAAAGGAAAAAGCAGTAAATTAATACCCCCACTATTATCCTCTGCAGTACTATGTTGTGATATATGTAAGTCTCCATACACTGTCATCACTATGAAAGACCTGTTGAAAATCCAACCTCATATAGTAAGACATGAGGACAGTACTCTTACCACTAACAGCTGTAGTTACTTGAAAATAACATCTCATTACACTGCAATCTCATCAGCAACAGTGAGGTACACTGTTAACATTTGTGTAGACTCTTCACAGTTGACACATATGACACTCTGTAGTGTCCTGACAATACCATCACATCTATCAGTGTGGTCAAACCTACAAGGCATAGGTATGAGTATAACATGTGTACAGTCAGAATATATGTGTGCAGTTGGCAATCATGCCGATAGTACAGCAATGTAGGCAGCAGGCCTGGGATGACAGCCTAGGGATTACCGTGCTGTAAACCTACATCTATAACAAAACAGTGTCATGCTTACCAGGAGCAGGACCACAAGCTTGGCCAATACTTGATGGACCTCTGAAAAGTTGAGTGAGAGGTAATGTCAGTACCACTACATGTTCCACCACCACAAGGTAATGCATTCATATATCTCACATTTACATTAGTTATTGTGTTAATTGTTATAATGGTCAAAATCTGAGCATGACAATCAAACTGCAGTGATACCCTTCCACCCCCAAAAGCAGAGAGTCCTGACACCCACATAAGACTACGTATGCCCTGACACACTGAATGCTAAGCATACCTGAATACTCCTCTGCTCTGGACACTAGCACCCACATCTACAATGTAGGGTGTGATGGATGCCTGGGAGCTGTCATGTGTGCCTAGATTTGCCAAGAATTCCTCTGTGGCTGAGACCGGTTTTTCCACTGCAAGCCCTCCACCGGTGGTGCCATGATCCCTGGTACATCTGCTGATCTTCTGCATGCAGCATTGATCATGTCCACTGCGCAGTCTCAAACTTGCCTCAAACTTGCTCATATGTCCTGCTCTGATGCCCACTGGCATTGACATCATGGGCAAAGCCAGCCCATAATGCCTCCCGCTGTTCCATGATTTGTCTCCCCCTGAACAGTAGAGGTTTATGGTCATGATGGAGCCTTTCCAGTATTAACTCATTTTCTGCTTCCATGAAAGCTACATGTCATCTTGCATACATGTTGCCTGAAAGACAACAACATGGGAACACATGTCAGGATCACATAAGTGGAAATACACTATGTAGAGATACAGCTAGGACAGAATTGCTGGCAAGATCCACTGTCTGATCAGACATATTATATTCCACAGTGCGCAGACATTCTGAGCATGTGTATACAACTAGGATAATCAGGTATTCCCGTGTGTGCCATGTCAGATACTGCTGTATGTTCATACAGCCGACACTGGAGTCTTTTGCAGGGTGTCCCCAAGGGGCAACCCCTCACTGATAATATGTCAAACCAACTTTGCCAAACAAATAGCTGTGTGTTACTAAAACCACTGTAAAGGGAGAGTTTCATGAGTCCAGAGTGCCACATTGCCAATATACATTCCACCCTTGATGTCTTGCACATTCTGTGTATGTGTACAAATCTGGAGATCATTGGCATGTCATTATCACACTTCTAAGAAAGGCTTAATACTGTAATCCCTATTCCCAATAAGTATAGTCAGATATATGCATCCTGATGTAAACAAGATGGTTAACTACCTGATGGAATGCAGTACTACTCTGCTGATATGTGCTGATAGTTAATACTTGGTTATGCGTGGTCTCTGTAAGGAAAGTCTCACACAGAATTGTTCCCCATAGCTAGCTGCTTGCCTTTTTAACATGCTTCTTATCAACAGGTGATTGTCTCTTAACCAATTTGTGGTTCTGAAATGCTAATTGCAGCCAGTACAGCTGATTTGCACTATCATCAGCCAATCACGTGCAGCCATAGTACAATATATAAGGCTCATTTGGATTAGCGCCCTTTCTGATATGTTATGCTGGACATTACTGAGGTAAGGAGACTACTTCATTGCAGAGGGAAGGTCTGTAGCAGCAACTTTTACATAGAGATGGGTGTGCTACAGGCTGCAGGTAACAGGCATAGGCAGAGAGTGTAAACACTTTAGAGGACAGCAAGATGTAGGAGTAACTGTGGGAGCTGTTTCAGCCTTGTTGTAGAGGCAGAGCCAGAGTGAGGTTACCCTTTCCAGTCCAGTTAAGGCATGTGCTTAAGGTAAGTATGTTAGGCAATGGTATCACTAACAGAGTACGAGGCCACATGTTTGTTGTGTCCTTGAGCAACATGGGGGATAAATATAATAATATGTCTACCATTTGGGTGGCTGTCAGGCCATGTGTTACAGTCTGGTAGTAACTTGGAGCATGTATGCAGGCAGTCCATGTTACAAGCAGGTACTTCAAATGTCTATGTTAGGTGTGCAGCTGTTCTAATCTGCACTGTCATTTTGAAAGGATTATGTACTACACTCTGGAATTAGTGACCCTCATTTGCAGTACTTGAGTTGAATTTGTCTGTGAATGCATATTAATGCATGACGTGACACTTTATACACTTATATTTTTGCTATAGGAATATGTGAAGTGTTTCTATCTGCAGACCTGTGACTTCCATCAGTGAAATGCAGACATTTCATTTGATATGCATTGTGTGGATAAAGAGTGCATGACTCATTCATTATTTGCCGCCCTCACAATACTATAATTCCACTGCTACACATCACTGGATTTGAACCCAGGACTGTGTGTGGCAAAATGTACTGTTTGCAAGGCATTTAACAGACTAAACTAGTGTGTCACTTCTACAGCATGTGTATTTGCAAGATATATGTGCACACATACAGGCTGTGACAAACATTTTCTACATCCATCAGTATGTGCATAGCTTTATATGGATGTTTTTCTGCATCAGGGTCCCAGTTGAACACGTATTATGCCATTAATGCCTTAGCAAGTGTTTTTCTACATGTTGCTGAAAATAGGTCACATTTACCTGCTATCAGAGCAGAGGCTTCACTTGCATCCATTATGTCTTTGGCTTTCTAGTGTTGTACTACTGCACCAGATTCCAAGGTGCACTCTTATTTTTTTCATTACTTTTTAATCAAGTTTGCACGATGCAGTGCAGCATGCAGCTCCTCTGGAACATGCTTAATGACTGTAACTGGCAATTACTGTATTTTGTTTAAACCATCTGTTTTAATTAAGAGTTGTGTGATGTGGCAGGTTAATGCAGTGCTCTACAGGTGCAAAGGTCTTGGGTTTGAAATATGGAACAGGCATTTATTTTTTAACTGTGTATTACAATTTTAAAAACACATATAGTCAATATAGGTCTATTTAGCTGAGCTTAGCGAAACTGCGTGACATACAAAAAAATATAAAGAAAAGCCTGGGAGCACTGGTGCAAAACCAAAACCCCCTCAACTAGACAGAAATTCCTAGAACTATGCAATAGAGTCAAAAAGCTAATAAAACAGGACAAATTCCAATACTACCAGTCTGCCCTAGACTCCTCTCAACACAGCCCCAAACATTTCTGTTCCTCCATAAACTCCATTCTCCGCCCAGGTAAAGTCAGTACCCTTCCTCCTAACATCCCTCACTCCTCCGAAAATATTGCTACCTCATTCAACACACACTTCACACAAACCACACTATCACTAGCTAAACAACACAACCCTCCTCACCTCCAACCCACACCTTCAACTAGTAATCTCCCCACTGCCTTCTCTTTTCTCCTGTACCTACCTCCAACATAAAAAAAACTCTTAACTAAACTTAAGCCCACCAAATTAGTAGCAGACAACCTTCCAAGTGAATACCTACAAATCACAGCTGATGCTCTGGCCTACCCAGTATCCATTTTGATTAACCGATCTCTGTCAGAAAGTTATGTTCCCACACTGTGGAAAGTATCATATACAATTCCCCTCCACAAAGGCAGCCCCTCCACAAAACTAACCAATTACCGCCCCATAGCTATTCTCTCTCCACTGTCCAAAATATTAGAGAGATGTGTACACTCTCAGGTCTCAGACTACCTCCTTACTAACAACCTCCTTTCCAATACTCAGCATGGTTTCCGACCAAACCATAGCACCACCACTGCCTTACTCTCCATTACTAACACTATCCTTCAGCATAAAATCTATGGCTATCTCTCTTCTGCTACTTTCCTAGACCTATCTAAAGCATTTGACATAGTCCCATACAAACAACTCATCTCTGTCCTCAATAACCTATCCTTCTCTCAATCAGTCAGCAACTGGTTTCAGTTACCTGTCTGACCGCCAACAATCTGTTGTATTGCAGAATGACATATCTCCTCAATTACCTATCTCTATAGGGGTTCCCCAAGGATCCATCCTTGGACCCCTATTCTTCTCCATTTTCCCCAATAATCTAGCTTCTGCCACCACACATGGCACACTCATACAATACGCAGATGACTCAACCATCATCTGCTTAGCCCAGTCCCTACCCAAACTGCAAAAAGTCACACAGGATGCCTTTTCCTCTATTGAAACTTGGTTATACGATGTCCAAATAATACTCAACCCGAACAAAACTAAACTACTCATCTTCCAACCTACCAAACATACTCAAAACAACTCTCACTTTAACATCACAGCAAAAGACAACACCACTATATACCCAGCTGAACCCACCAAATTGCTAGGAGTGGAAATAGACAATAAACTAACATTTGACATTCACATATCCATGACCATAAAAAAAGTCCACAAAAAACTAGGAGTGTTATACAGAAATAAGCAACTTCTCACCAAAGCAGCAAAGATTTCAACAGCAAATTCCCACCTTATCTCCACCCTACTTTATGCCTCTCCAATATATACCAACCTAAGGCAATGTGATCTACATAAGCTAGAGACCTGCTACAACAAAATCACCAAATATGACACAGGGGCATCCTATCATAGTCACCACTGTCTCTCACTTGCTGAACTGGGCTGGCTTGAACTCCCTCACCTCCTTCAGTGGTATCAACTCTCACTTGCCCACAAACTAGTAAACCATCCACTAAATGTCCCATCCCTCCAGAATCTACTCCAACCCTATTGCACCACCAGACCACTAAGATCCAACAACAAAAATCACTTGCAGATCACTAAAGCCAGTAACTCCTCTGGTGAAGCACTATTCTCTTGCGCCATAGCCAAATTATGGAACTCCCTCCCACCCACAATTACCTCCGTACCATCATGCACCCACTTCAAGACTTTACTAAAAGCGCACCTAAAACATGCTGGCCATGCCCTTGCAACTCCCACTCTAATATCACCCACCCCATCCAACCACTACCTTTCTTTCCACCCCACTAACTACCTTGATTATAGCAAGCTCAGATGCTGATAAGCCTAGTACTTATTATACAGCAGGAACTTCTTATTGTAACATTTGTTAATGTCTGTCATGTACTTCGCAGATAAAGATTCTTGTTGTCTACTGATGTACTATGTTCTTCATCTGTAAATATGTTTGTAATTAATTGCTGTGTTAATCAAATTGTTAATCGCTATGTAATCCAATGTAACTACTGTCTGTTTATTTTAACTGTGGAGCTTTTCTCCCCGGGCCTCTGCTGAAAATGGACCTACATCCAGTCGGACACTCCCGGTCAACAAATGTACATAAATAAATAAATAATAAATAAATAAATAAAAAAATGGGGAGATAGGAAAGTGGTGAAATGGGGTGCAACCAAGGGTAAAACATAGTGAAAGGCAGGTAGGGATGTGCAGGAAGGGTGTAGGAAAGAACCACAGCTATTCATTTCTTATACAGCAACAGGTGCACATTTTTTTTAAGGTGTGAGTGTAATGTTGGGGAAGGGACATGGGTACATGTTGGGGAGGTAATTTGGGTAGGTAAGGATGCACTTGCAGACAGACAAGACAGCAGATAGGGGTGCTGTGTGACAGATGAGGGGGGCGAAAACTTGGATAGCGAAGGTGTTGTGAAATCTAACTCCCATGTGCCTCCATAAGGCAGCAGCATGGCTCGCATCCCCACCCATGGGACTGTCAGCACTGCTCCGTCACTGCTCTGAGGGTGACAATGATGGAGGCTGGGCACTGGGGTGAGGCTGCCCCACCCGGTTGGCCCACATGTCCTCAATCCATTGCAGGTGGCAGTCAAAACCCCAGTAGACTATCCCGTGCACCAAAACTGGCAGCTCAGCCCGGGTGATAACTTTCCCTCCACCACCACTCCCAGAGAGGGGGCCCATCCTGTCCCATGGGGCAGTACTACCTGACACCACAGGTAGTGCAAGAGGCAGTAGAAGGGGCACTACCGGTCTGGGTTCCAGACATGCTGGAATCTTTTGCCATGCTGGAGGAGGCAAGGTAAGTGGATCAGCCAGAACTGACCTACCTTGATGTACCGTGGTAAATGAGGTATAGCTATAAGTTAAGGTTAGTAATAACCAAACCATTGTTAATATTATCAGAATGAAACATAATATTTATTAATCCAAATACATATTAATGTATATTATGTGTAACACAACATTAAGTAACATAACCGTCAGTATGTTAATAGCATGCCAGTAAGAATTAAACCGTAAGGTCAACAAAACAGTTAGTTTACCAAACTAAGTTAATATTGAATCATAATAATGCATAACAGTAATAAATCAAATTTTACCAAAATATACTTAATCAAAATATGTTAAAAACAAATCATAATTCTAAATAACAAGAATAAATAAATGAAGATAAGTGCTGGAGAGAGAGAGAGAGACAGATAATCATTCCATTACTGACAATGCAAACTATATCTCTGAAAACACTGATAATAAATACTCTACAAGTGTATAGTGTCAGTTTTGAGTACAGTGACTACAATTCTCCTATAGCTGATGCAGCATGTACACATCTCCCAAGCTGTTAGCTTAGGTCAGTATGGGACAAGCAATAACAAATGCAGATACACAGATACACAGAACAGTTTTACATAATGTGGACTTATATAACTACCAAGGTATTCTGTAAGCAGATTTAATAATACATTGCATTCTAGATAATATTTTTTCTTTTAATCCTGTGACAGACGGATTAGGCAGTTTTAATTACATTACAAGAAATTGTGACACTTGAGAGACATGTTTGTGTACAGTACATAAACTAGACAGCCATCTTGCCTTAGTTGGCAGGCATGGGAATAGAACAAATAGCTGTGACTGCAGGGACATCTGCAAATAATGTAACAATTGGCTGCAGCAATTTAGTACAGACATGCAAGGAATACAGCTATACTGGTAATATTTAGACAGATGTATATAGGAGTAAGCAATGCTTAATGCTTTATTGGTTTTGCTGATAAGTGTCTGTGAAATCTAAACACGATATCTGCTCATAACATGGGCTACCTCAACCATGTACCTTTTGTTTCTGGAGTGGGAGAAAATGAGAGCATTTTGGGACTGATATTGGCCTGGAGACAACTTTGGACCATACTATGAGTTCAGCAATGCATGTTGCAGGACATTCATTTTGCATTCGAGAACTGTTACAGTGTTATACTTGACTACAATGACAGTAGAGCACACATGCATATAATACAGTCCTACTGCGTTTATTAAGACAGATCTCTTTAGGAATCAACAATGCTGCTACACTTTATTGGTATTGCTAATAAATGTCCATACACACAATATCTGCCCATAGAGTGGGCTACCTTACCCATATACCTTTATTACCTGGAGTAAGAGGAACAGAGAGCATTATGCGACTGATGTTGGCCTGGAGACAGTATTACACTTGAAAGCAACAACCTTACTCTAGACAAGCAATGCATACAGCTCTACTGCAATGGTTATGACAACACAACCCTGCTGTATAACATTTTGCTTACTGTTATTGGTTTTGTGTATTGTTTATTGCAATACAGTTGTTATTGTTCATTTATTGCAATATAGCTCTAATTGCCCATTTATTGTACTACAGTTCTACTTACCCCTTTATTGCATTGCAGTTTTTATTGTGTATACTTTATTGCAGTAAATGCTTTACTCTTTCTTGATTATTGCACTGCAGTTAGCATAGTAAATCCATGCTTACCATACTCACTGGTGCAACCATGGGATTCAACATTGCCAGTCTTCTCAGCTGCAGCTGTTGAGAGAGAAGCACACCATTATGCATACCAGTTTTGCAGACATTCAGCTTGCATTTTTATAAAACAGTGGAAAACATACTTACATATTTGTGAGGATGACCATCTCTTGCCTCTTGGATCAAGGTGTCCAAGGTTCCCTTCTTTCTCCTCTTAAGGTCATCATAATAGTGACAACACAGATTACCAGTGTGGGGGATACCAGTAGCACTGGTAAGTTCCCTGGTCAACCGGTCCCAGGTCTCTGCCTTACGTTCCAAGCCCTGAAAACCATGCTGCATCAGCCTAGGTTCATAATTATTTACCAGGATCCCAACAAAGACCTTGGACTCCTGCACACTCCATCTCTGCACCCGAAAATGTGCACCCTCTCTAACACCACATGGCATATCAGCAGATAAGCAGACTCCAAAGAATAGTGCATAATGATAGCCTATTGTGCCTAATATAGGCTGTTTTCTCACCCTTACACATCATTGAGCAAAATTCAGAAAAGTGTCGTTCGTGACACTTAGCAGTGCGCAAACCAGTTAAGCAGAGCTAAGCAGTGTGAAAACTCACACAACCGAGATTTTTGCGAAGCTTAGCACCGTGCAAGGAGAAGTAGCCATTAGCATTTTTAAGCAGTGCTCAGCACAGCAGTGCCATATTTCACAAATTTGTTTTTAAAATTAAACATATATGCTAAATTAAATTACAGACATCTTATGACTATTACAGACTGAAACCCAGGACCTACAAAGCATTGGGCTATAACTTTACCCATTTAGCTAGTTGGATATTATGAAAACTAGTATACCTTTACATATACTACTGAGCTATTTGTTAGCATTGTTGAGCACCACACTGCACTGCACAAACTTGCTTAAACAGACCCAGAAATAAATAGTTACATCTGGTTTCTATTTTTAGATATCTGGCAGTTATTGGCTATGTATGTATAAGTGCAACTCGGCTCAGAGGTGCTCCATGCCATGCAAACCACAATTAAAAAGAAAATAATAATATGCAATTATGATAATTAATTACATTTGGTTTCTATTTTTAGATGTGTAGCAGGTGTCAGCTGTCTATATGTGAGCACAGCTTGGCACTGCTGTGCTCCATGCCATGACATGTAAACATACAGAGAGTAAAAAAAAAATCCTAAAAATAAAATATTACTGATTTAAAACAATTTGCAACATTTCAGCAGTAGCGGAGAGTATTACAGGGAGCCTCACCCTGTGAATAACATCTGCCCAGCCATCCACAACCACGGGTAGCCTCTACATTTCTCCCTACACAGATTCAATATCCCTGTTCCTTTGCTCTACCTTGACAGCACACCAACATTGACATGAATGGAAAGAGGCATTGACTTAATAAATATGGGGACCCTATTCTTGGGACCTCCAACCACAACAAAACAGGTAAAGTGGACACGAACAAAGCTTTAATTGCAAGTAAGCGCTTTCACCCGTAGGCTTCTTCAGACTTTCATTTCTAACTGCAACAAAGCAGTTTAAATACACTGTTATGCAATGTTATTGGTTAATTAAGACTAATTAAAAACGGCTTCAAGCGCTGCATTAAAATACATAAAATACATAAAATACATGTTTAGGACCATTGAGAGAAGTTATTCAAAAAGATAATATAAAGTTAGTATAAAGTTAATATAAAGAAAACATGAATTTAAAAGGTATGTATATGTATATATGGGAGATATCATAAAAAACACATATTGATAGTAATAAAACATGTGTTCTTGTATAAAAATAAAGGCATATCCTAAAAAATAAAGTACTGAGTAAACATTATGAAACTCTACCCAAGCTAATACCTAAAATATCCATAAGTATAAAGTGCTGAACATTAAAATATATTGGGTAAAGGCTATGTAGATTATGGCAGATGGATAAAAAATAAATGAAATAGAAACAAATAAATGAAAGAGGTTCAGCATCCATAACTCAAACCTGATATTGATGCTTGGGTACTCGAAGTCTTTTGCGTCTCAAAAAAGGTCTAATTTGTACTTTATCATTCAGGCCTGGAAATTGGTCTGCCCTACATCTGATAATCCACCTCATTTCACTCTCTAATGTATAATTAATCACATCACCCCCTCTTATGTTGGTATTAATTTCTTGAATGACATTAAACTTGTACTTATGTGTAATTCCCAAATCCATAGTGTGTTTAGATAAGGCATTAAATAACGAGCCTTTTCTAATGTGGTATATATGTTCCCTTATGCGTTCTTTCAGGGATCGATTGGTTTTTCCAATGTAAAATGCAGGGCATGCTGTACATCTGGCCATATAGACAATGTTCTTACTATCACAATTAGTATTAGTCTGGAAATGATATGTTTTTGCAGTGACTGGATGAATAAAATCTGTACTTTCTTCAATATATACGCATTGATTGCATTTCCCACATGGTCTCGTGTTGGCCTTTACCCAATATATTTTAATGTTCAGCACTTTATACTTATGGATATTTTAGGTATTAGCTTGGGTAGAGTTTCATAATGTTTACTCAGTACTTTATTTTTTAGGATATGCCTTTATTTTTATACAAGAACACATGTTTTATTACTATCAATATGTGTTTTTATGATATCTCCCATATATACATGTACATACCTTTTAAATTCATGTTTTCTTTATATTAACTTTATACTAACTTTATATTATCTTTTTGAATAACTGCTCTCAATGGTCCTAAACATGTATTTTATGTATTTTAATGCAGCGCTTGAAGCCGTTTTTAATTAGTCTTAATTAACCAATAACATTGCATAACAGTGTATTTAAACTGCTTTGTTGCAGTTAGAAATGAAAGTCTGAAGAAGCCTACGGGTGAAAGCGCTTACTTGCAATTAAAGCTTTGTTCGTGTCCACTTTACCTGTTTGCGTGTGGTGGATTTTGTGTATGATTAATCTGTGAAAACAAGTACTCTCTACTTGGCCTTTTTTACCAGCATACTTCTTGACATTAACATCCTACTGATGATGACAGGGATCATCTCAATCACACTTAACTGTGTAGGAGTCCCACAAAAAGCTGCTGGATGGATGAGAATGAGGAGAAAAAAAGATAATTTATTTTCAAATTACACACTAAACAGAATTGTAATATGACTCTATTAGTATAAAGATGGCAATCAGTGACTGAAGATGAGTGAGGTAAGCATCAGAGATCAGTAGCTCAGAGTGACCAGTCTCAGTGCTTGCTCTCAATTTTAAGAAAGGCAAATGCTCCTGATCTTCAAGGATGTTTTTTCTTTCAGGGAGTTTTATAAATACCAGCACAGTAGCAGATATTGTAACTCTCAACTTCATTGCTTAAGAATTCTGGGCAAAGCCAAAAATAATGGCAGAATAAAGACTCAGAATCAGAAATAAAAATGTTTTGCATCCACATGCATTGTTTGGACAATTAGAAGTATGAAACTCTAATGTCTGGAATTATTGACTGTCTGTAATCCTGAATGATTTACCAGCAAATCAAAATTTTTAATATTAGGGACAAGCCAAAAATATGAGGGAAAATCAAGGACATTATATGAAATCACAAACAATGACAGACATGCATTACTTCTGATGACTGCTAAACAGCAGTCACTGATCTGGTGTGGCAGTACTTGTGACAAACAATGTATTGTTATTTTCTGAATTCGGTGTAAAACAGTATTGCTATCGCATATCCTTGTATCCACGAGAGAGGGGGAACTGCAGTCTAAGAATAACAAGCTGGCTATCATTTTATTCACTTTCTATCACAATCATCATTGGCACTGCCATTATACATATGCATTCGGGGGCACAGTTGTAGTGTATTTAAAGTAACAAACTGGCCATAATCTCTTACACCTGTTATCACAAACATAGACCTTACACATGATAAGTGTTTATCTTTGGTGGTTTGGAAGGAAGGAGCTGTGTGTAAAAGCAGCTGCTCATCGCCAAAATAACACGTTGAGTTGCATTGCCATTTCCCAGTGCTTTGTCTGGTTGAGTTATTGAATGGGCCTTTTTATGTGTAGTCTGCATGTCTTTTGTGTTTGTGTGTATGTACACCTATGCATGTTTATCCAAGTGTTCTGGTTTACTACAGAACCTCAAGGACATGCAGTAGGTGAATTGGAATTCATCCCATTTCCTTGAAAGTGAACATGCAGTGTGTGTGTGTGTGTGTGTGTGTGTGTGTGTGTGTGTGTGTGTGTGTGTGTGTGTGTGTGTGTGTGTGGATGTTTTAGTGTGTAAATAAATATCGCTGATTTTTATCTGTGCACACAAACAATACGTGCTTGCTAAACTCTCATGGGTAGCAGTAAAAATGCAGTTATCAAGTAATTATCTTTCAAGAATAAGACATAAAAAACATCACTGAACATTCAGACATTTAGCACTTCTGGGGATCTGGTGGCCTCCCTACTCCAGACTGTATAAATGCATTTTGATATGGATTATTGGTGGACTCAGCTCTCATCCACACCAGTTTTAGAACCAGCCCTGCTCAGAGGAGTATATACAAAATGATAATGTAGCTTGTGCATGTGTCTGTGTGTATGTGTGTGTGTGTGTGTGGGGAGGGGGGGGGGGGGCTACGGATGGTATGGTCATTGCTTCTTCAGTTTTCCTCACAATAAACTTCAGAGGCATACACAGGTTATTATTCCTTGCATTAGGGATGGGGACAATGCAGTCTTTGTTTATTTTACTTTTTTTACAGACTTCACAGATGTACAAAGAAGGTTACTATAACTTGGGTATCGGCAGTGTACTTTCTTTATCACTTGTGTGTTTACTGTCTAGGAATAACAAGTTGGAATAAATCACTCACTTTGCTCACAACTGCACACTAGTCATGTAAACAAGTGGTTGCCTTGGGGAGTAGGGGTGAGGAATATGGTAGCATGCAATGTATATGTGTGACAGCAGTCACTTTAAATATATGATTGTGGATATGTGAATATCTGTTTTTTATTGCAATCTAACACCAGAGGGATGGACTGACAGGGGATTTTTATTGTGTTTTGGAGGTTAGAGAAGGAGACAGTATTCTCAGATAGGATTTATGTTTACTATTTTGTCTTGTTGTCTTGTTAGTTTTTTTGTGAGCTATTATTGTGTCAGCTTTAGAGATTAAGCCTTGGGCCCAACATATGCTTTCCTGCAAAAAAAAAAAAAAAAAAAAAAAAAGACTGACATTCTTTTCTTACGCATGATTTTTGTTCAGGCTACCACTGGACTAAAAGGTTGGAAAAATGTTCCAAAATGCTTTAACTGGGTTATTGTCTGCACAATTATTAGTGTGCTCTCTTGGCTAGGTAAGATGTTTTGAAAGGATGCAAGGTAAAGAAAAGATGAACAGCAACATTGATTTTTTTAAGTAATTATATATTTTTTTCAAGCTGTCACTGATTAAAATGCAATTCAGAGCATGTAGAAAGTCATACCTTCCTGAATAAGTTGAAGAGTAAGGCAAAATGTGAGAAAATAAAAAAACAATGTAATGTGTGAGGTCTGGGGATCCTAGGATGGGATCAAAACTGGGAGTACAGAAGGATGTGTGAGGGGTGATGAAACAGACTATACACACACGCAGACACACACATATATATGTATTATATATTGCCTACTTCAGAAGACTGACAAACCAAAAGACTGAATCCTAAAAGAATGAAAATTCAAAACACTGAATACATTTTTATTACAGGGGGCAAGACCCCTGCACCCCTTATGTGGTGGGCTGTGCCCCTCCTCCACACCCCCAGCTAACTATATATACCAACTCCAAGATCACACAATAATGTACAACGGGCAAATTCCATCATTCAGTATTGTAAATTTTCAATCGTTTGGGATTCAATATAAAAACATAGAGATAATTGTGTTGGAGAAGAACTTGCATACCAAGAGGGTACAATGTGGTGAAGTCACCCTACAAAAACACGTGCAATAATTTTGTAATATGTTGTGAGTTATAGTTTTTTTAGTGTGGTGTAGATGTTTTTAGGCATGACACCTTGTATTTCAAATAAGGGTGACCAGAAGTTTTGTTTTAGATCCCAGCCCCTGATATAGTTATCATAAAGGCTATTACACTAACACAGCCAGAATAAAAGTTGCTGTGCAGAAGAGCCGTAATTCATTTTACTTTATTACAGTGAAGTCTAAGCAAAACCAGTAAACAATACAGGTAATTAAATCCAGGTAATAAAAGGTTCTGTTTAACAGTAAAATACAAGATGAGTACTTTCAGGTTATTTATATATTGTCCAGTACTTCTTCAGAACAGTTTTTGTAAAAGGTCTTCCCCCAATATCTTTATTAAAATGTTCAAATTTGTATATAACAAGAAAATACTTCATCAGTAATGCAGTCAGTATTAATACAAACAGGTAAAATGTATTTAACACTTTATAATAGATAACATAAGAACTATATACAAAAAGTATTAAATGCCTGTATACGTTTTTCGTATATCAAGTTTATACTATGAAATAATACAAAAAAGGTAGTAGATGACTTATGAATAAGATGTTTGATGAGAATTCCTTTCTTTGTTAATTAATTATGGCTATTTGCAAATGCTCAAGCTTATTGTAAAATATGGTCAAGGAGTATACAAGGCCAGGGAGATAGTATATTTTTGCCTTGTTTATACATTTTTGACCTTCTTGTTGTCTAGTGGTTCGCAGCAATTGTGAGATAATTTTTGGTGTAGTCACTGCTGATAGTTTAAGTTGTAGATTTTTGTATGTCCATATTTTCCAATTCATTTGACATCTTGTATTTCTTTTTATGATGCAAATGTTTCCTTTCTTACAGCCTGGAAGATACAGAATGCAGTTGGGTAGATTGTCTACCCTTCACAGCTAAGTCTATTTGTATTTTTAAAGAATTTTTAGTTAAATGATGTGTATATTAGTATTTTTTACATATTTGGATTTTAGAAAGCCATACTGTATACTGTTTTGATTATGATGTCTGTGGCAATTTCTCTGGAGCCATGCTGACAGGATATTCTCAGGCTGGCCACCATTTTTCCACCTCAGTTTTTGTAAAACTTAGTTTTCATGTGAGATACATATATTTGTATGTGTGTGTGTGTGTGTGTGTGTTTGAAAATGCCTGATAGTAAGTGCATGGTTAAACATGAGTGGCCAAACCATTTCAGTGAAATGACACCTGTTTCTGTTACTTGGACTGTTAATGTGCTAAGTTAATGGTGATACTGTGTTTAGTTTTTAAGAGTTTCAAATATGCACACATCTTCATGTAGTTATCTTCACTCCATCCTGCTTTATCAACAGTACGTCTAAAGCCATCACTGCTTATATAGGTTCCAGTACTTGTCTTTTGGAAGCCTGCATCTTGCAGACCATTTAAGATGACTGTGACCTTACAAGGAATTGCAAGCAGACTGGCTTACTTAATATATGCATATTTCATTTTCTTCAAAAGAACATCTTCGCTTTCCATTCTTTCATGTCCTTATCATTTTCCTAACAGTGATGAGGGATTTTAGTAAAATTTCTGTGTAAACAATGCTGTATTTTCTAGTGTCAAATGTATTCAATTGCACAGATTGTGTATTTGTTAGATTTACAGTTTTAATTTCCTTTATATAGAAAATTAATAAGTTTTCTATTTTATCCATCAGATTTCTATTGTGAATTGTATTTACTTCTGTGTTTGGTTCTTATTTATGATTATCTAAATACCACTTTTATACTACATGATATAATTAAATTTGTTGGAGTGCACTTTGGCAATGGTGGTACACTTGAGTTATGTAACCCTGGAAGATGTGCATGGATGTACACGAAGAAGAATGCATTGTACTCAGTTATTGGTGTGATGAAGGCTCTAAGCAATGGAAATATTATGAACTTTGATGTGGATGTCTTGCACATAATCAGGTGCTCTGTTTCATACAAAAGAGACATCCTGGTATAAAATGCTTACTCTAATGTCAAGCAAGTGCACAAATACACACACATAAGTTGACTGCAGTGAGTTTAGAACCCATGTAGGTATTTCTGGGTCAGGTAACTAGGGTAGGTGAGGAAACAGAAGCAAAGAAAAAGGACCTGGGTGGTGCTTTGATTTCTATTATGTGTACAGTCTATGGAACCCAGACTAGTGCGCTACAGGGTAGAACTCCTGCATATTTGTGGCCCTGTCCTCAGGTGTATGGGGAAAATATATGTATTCACTGGCATGTTGTAGCATAGCATTCAGAAATTGATGGAGGATCTTGGATGCTGATACCTGTGACACAATACCCCCTGTTGGCCTCTGAAAGATTTCTATAGCTAACATTCTATGTAATACACATACCTTTGTCTCCACCAGTATTATGTATATGGTCCAAACATAGTACAGGACAGTGTATACAGTGCATAGTATTGTGAAATCCCATTCCAGGCATTCTGTACCAATGTTATGTAAATGATCTAGAAGAGTATATGGACTGCCATGTAAAATAAACAGTCAGGGGAAGTATGTGTGTTGAACGGGGACACACAGATGAATTGTAAGAATGAACACAGGGAAAGAGGACAGATGAAACAACCTAATGTACAGCAGATGAAGGCATATCAGTGGAAGACAGTTATAGCAACAACGCCAATTACATATCAATATGGTACAGCAGGGACTGCACAGTGAAAATGTGTATTTTGTGACTGTCACACATGGTGACATAACAATGGGAAAATGTCTGTGTGAGATAAGCATCCTTATATGAACAATTCAGAGGACATCTATCAGGGATGTGATATACAATTGGGGTAGGGTGCATATTCTGAAGTTGTTCAAACTGATTTGCCTGAATACAAGTATAATCTCAGCAGAGGTCTCCAGCAAGTGGAATACAGATAAAGGGTCATGGACAATATTAAAAGAAGCAAGCACAATCATAGACAATATCCGAATAATAATACTAATAATCCCATGTGTCTGACATAACATATGTGATTTAGAGTGATCAGAGATGATTCTGCAAAGCACACATGTACAACTATTATGACATGTCTGCACTCTATGAGAATAATCATGCACACTGTCTGGGCACTGTATCATCTGCTCGAGGTGTTAGGTGGGACACTGCTATACCTGTATGCAACATTATGATCAATACAGGCTAGATGACCAGTGTGCATGGCAGATATATCTGTATTTATATCTATATCTATATCTATATCTATATCTATATCTATATCTATATCTATATCTATATATCAGAATCCATACTTTCATGAATGCTACCAGTGCAATTAATGTTGTGAAATAGCTATGTATGTACTATGTGCATCACCGGAACAGGTAGCACACATGCAAATGGTGTAACATAGTAGTTGTATTACATACAAGGAAGTAGTCAACACTGTGACCACATGCTGGTGGATGTTCCACTTATCATCTATGCCACAACCCAGATCACATGCATATTGGCCTGATTATAGGGTGTGATGTTTACATTATACTTGGGATGTGTGTTCGCTTTCCTGACATAGTAAATCTCCCACATGTTTTTGTGTCATTGCAGGTTTTATCATGGCTGTGCCAGCAATCTTTGGTGTGTGTCGATACTGTCTGAATTATAGTAGTATCACAGTTGGAGTCAATGATTGTCCATGATCTGTAGTCCTTCAAAAAAACTGTTTGGACACAGGATGTGTATGTCAACTGTGATGTCTGTCACTTAAATAATAGACAGGAAAGGGTCTAGCAGGCAGCCCTGATCTGCAGACCTGATGACTGCACCTGAGATAAAGGTCACTTCACACATTTCAACATATTTAGATGCTACATATGTGATACAGTTATCTACCCTCTTGGTGATATAGGTGTTTATGGCCACATCTAACAGTGTCGAGTGAATACCTCAGTGTGGATTTGTGTCAAATGCCTTGGTTTTATCAAGTTCAAAAGGATGATAGTGTTGTTGTCATGCATGCCCTTGATGACTTCTTTGAGGACATATAACAGATGTAACAGACATGATGTAACATTAATAATTCACACAAGTCTGTTGTACACAGCTGGGATACTACTAGTGTCCATTTAGAAAAGGTCCATGATGACATGTTGGTCTACCTCAGAGATGAGGAGAGTCAGGATGTGTTTATATATGCATGCATTGGATGCTTTCCCACCCCAACTCAGACAGATGCATGTTGATGTACAGCCTTCTAGAAGAACATAGTTTGCGTGAAGGGTGATTTGAAGTGTGTATTCAACCATGACAGGAAGATGTATGTCATGAGTCATGTGATATGTGATCTGTGATGTTATCACAGCTCATTGATTCAGTGTGATAGGCCTAGATGAAGGTAAGACAGTGTATACTGGCTATCCTGATCTGGCCTAGGTATTGAACACAACCCCCCCCCACAGGTATCATTGAGAAACTCTCCTAGCTGGGGATTAAACCTTACGTCACTAGATGGGTAACCAATTGGTTCACTGACAGACCACATACTGTGAAAGTTGGTGAATCAACCTGTACCAGTAGAGCTGTCAACACTGGCATACCTCAGAGATCTGTGCTTAGATGTTTACTGTTTTGGGATCTATTTCTCAACAGTTCAGGTTAAAGTATACTGCCTTTGGCTTACCATGTTTGCAGATTCTGGCGTACTGGGTGAAATCATTGAGTTTATCTATGATGAAAACATACTACAGTAGGAGCTAACACAGACAAATGATTGGTGACAAAACCACATGGTCTACAAATAAATGCAAAAAATATCCCTTTATTTTGTCTTTCTGCAAAGTGGAATTCCTTGCTAATTACAACATTGACAACAGTCCCAATATGTTGACACCCTATGATGCAAGCAGTGAGAACACATACACATATAAATCTGAACTTCAACCACCAAGTGTCCACACTGGTACTGAAAGCCTATATTGTGCACATCATAAGTCATGCCATCGTATTTAGATCTGAGGATTACTTTACAGCACTATACTCAAACCTCATCAGAACACTAATATAGAGTATAATGCTCTCTTTTGCATTTATCTCACTAAACATATGCAGCAACTAGAGAGATCACAGGGGTTCCTCCCCAGGAAAACACATGGCTTATAAACCATGCCATGATGTATGTGGATAGACTGACAGCCATGTCACTGTAATCTGTATCATATAGGATGAGGTGACTTCTGCCTGGCCAACAGGCAAGTCACTGACCCTGCCCTGAAAAAAAGTGTGTGTGTGTGTGTGTGTGTGTGTGTGTGTGTGTGTGTGTGTGTGTGTGTGTGTGTGTATGTATATATATATATATATATATATATATATATATATATATATATATATATATATATATATATATATATATGTATCCAGAAACAGGCAAACATTTTCTTTTAAAATTATGAAGCAATACAATAAAAAGTACAAAAAAATTGCAGATGCTTTTGGTTAAGCCCAATATAGTCCTTAACGGTAGGTATTATATGAAATAACATATATTGAATGGATGGGGAGATCATCCTCAGAGTTTTGGGGTTTACAGCATCCACACACAATCCATTATTTCTGAACAATGTTCCTCTGACAGGTATTACTGCTTATTTATCAGTTTAAAAGCACATGATTTTACCATTAATATTGACAAACAAAGACTTTGAATCCATTACTAAATATTCTTCTTTGTACTAGCTTGCATTCAGTTTGAGTGGCTCAAAGGAATTCAAGAGTGGGATGAGTTTTTCTGAGTATTTAACCTAGTTAGTCTAGTTGTCTTTCAACTACTGCTCCTTGTTTTGTTTACATTATGTGTAATTGCTTTGGATTTCAATATTACCATCAAAGCAACATTAATAATTTAATTTTAAAAGCAACTGTAATTTATTACATTGTATCACATCTGAAAAGGATATATGTTAGAATCAGGTCATATATTTGTAAAACTGGCAAATGAAGAAATAAGATAAATGCTGGATTATGCTATTAATGAATGAATGAACTAGTAATAATATAAGCTGTGTAGAACCTTAACCTATCTAAGCACACAGACTACACAACTCTGCATTTAAGGCAAACACGCAAACACCATAGCTCAAGTCTGACTTGGAGTGTCTCAGACACGATTTTATAGCTGATGACATCAGCAGTGTCTAGTGAGGAAAATATGGCAATAACAGTGTCCCACTTGCTGGTGTAAAAGGCTTTCTGTAATGCCCAGCAAGTGCACACAGACCACTTCAATAGAGCAAGAATAGAACCCCTTTTGATATAAGCACACAGACTACAGAACTCTGTATTCAAGGCAAGCACCATATCCCAAGTCTGACTTGCAAGTGTCCCAGACAACACTTTATAGCTGATGACATCAGCAGTGTCTAATGAGGATAATATGGTAAGAACAGTGTCCCATATCTGGTGTAAAAGGCTGTCTGTAATGTTAAGCAAATGCACACACCCCAGTTGACTGCAGTGAGAACAGAATCCCTGCCTAAGTACCCAGACTACAAAACACAGTAATTTATGCAAGTGCCACAGCACAAGTCTGGCTTTCATAGTTCATAGTTCATAGTTTTAGTACTAAGCTAACTGCCCTTTGCGCCATTTTTTTAGCAGCCAATTATTATTGTGAGACTCAAACCCTGCACCTTGTGTTTATAAGGCAAACACCTTAGCCATTAAGCTATCCTCCCAACTCATGAGGCTGGATGCCAACTTATACTGGATGACATCAGCACTGGATATATGAGAGAAGATGATGAGAGGCCTGCATAGCTTCATAGCTTCATAGGTTCCTTTATAAGCTAGCCATGTAAAAACCTAAGTACCCATATTGAGCCTAGTTAGGTGTTCATTGTTAGAGCAATTTTGTGGTCAGCACCGACTGCCCCTGTCCTCAAGAGACATAAGTACTACCTCTGGGGTGAATTTATAATCAGTCATCTAGTTGCCAAATTTGCACTTCTGTAGTGTCATTAAGGGCTACTGCAATTGCTGAGAGGTATATTTGTCTCTCCATCATGTTCTAGTTATGTTGCAGGCTAGGATGAAATCCCTGTAGTAAGTTATTTTTGTCCCACTGGATTTGTGGATGTCTAGCATTTACATTAGGGCAGGGTCCAAAACTGCTTCGTAGGCTAGGCCAGGTTGCCCCTCAACAACCTGTATGATAATGAGTAAAGTGAGAGGGCTTTCCGTCTTTTCATATAGGTTATGTTTTGGAGGCCCTGGATTCTCTTGTTCAGAAACCTCTGTGGTCTCTCCAGTTGCTGCAAGTGTCTGGTGAGGTACATAGAGAAGGGAGCACTGTAATCAATTAGTGGTCTGATGAGGGTCAAGTAGAGTGAAGCGATGACCTCCCTGATCTTGGATGTGATGCCCTTTGTTATGATGCGGGCACTGTAGAATGTATGTCTTACCACTATGGACACATAATGATTAAAGTTTAGATTTGCTATCAACCTGTGTTCCTAAGTCTCACATCATGGAGTTTGAGCTGAGAGGGGTGCTATGTATAACATAAATTGTAAGGCTACTTTTTTTGCCTCATGGGACATGATGCATTTTTTGCTTTACGTTTCAGTCCTTGAGTTTGGCACCAATCATTTGTATGTGTCAGGCCTTTCTGTAATATGTTAACATCGTTGGGGGACTCTATATGATTGTGCCCAGTTCACAGCCATCTGCAAACTTGGTAAGTTATGGGCCATCTACTTTTGCCTGGACGTCAGAAAAATAGTTTTCAAACAGTAGAGAGCCCAGCACAGATCCATGTGGTACTCCACTGGTAAATGGCCAACTAGTGGAGGTGGACTCCCCAACTTTGACAGGGTGCATTCTGTCAGAGACCCAGTTGAGTACCCTTCTATTAATGTATGGGTTAATCCTCATATGGGAGAATTTCTTTATGATACCTGAATGAAGGATTGTGCCAAAGGCCTTGGCTAAATCAAGATAGGTGGTATGTCCTGTTTTGCCTCATTCAGGGCTTTGGGGACATTATCAAAGCAATAGACTAGGTTTAATAGACGAGATCTACCCTTGACAAAATGAATATGAGTCAGGTCAACAGTGTTGAAGGTCACCTATGTCCCTGTGGATAAGGTCCATGATGAATCTTTACGCATCCTTGCAGATAAGGCTGGTTAAGCTTATGGTTAATAGTTCCTAGAGTCAGTTGATGGATGCATAAGCATGTTCAACTGTGAAGAAAGATAGTTTTAGTCCTGCATGTTACCAGATTGATGTGCATTGCATATCATACAACATTTGATATTAATTTTTGTAGTGTAGTTGAGATATTTGTGAAAAAGTACTGGAGACATCAGGGTCACAGTGCAGGGGGAGGCAATACATGACTGCATTGAAAATATTTATCGTATTGTTCAGTTTAAGTTTCCATATAAAGTTTCATGGCATAAAGAGTGAAATGGACAGTAAACAGCATTAATACATACTAAATTTGACTTTGCATACCACAGTGGTGAGCAGCAGGTTTGCACGATGGTTGGCAAAGTGTTTGCTTATGCGAAATACACATTTCCATTATTTTTCCCTGTTTGTGCATAGTTAAGCAGTTTATAAACACAAAATGCATTACTAAAATTCTGGAGTTAGTATTGAGTGCATGACACACACCTGCTGTTTAGCTGACTCTGTAACAGCATGTGTAAATGCATTGACATGTTTAATTTTGAGCCCAAATAATGCTGGATTCAAATCCAGATCTAGCTAATACACTTAAATAAACAATGATAATGCAATGACATTATTCTTTATAGTACATTCAGCATGTGTGTTGCTGTGTTTGTTGATGTTGCGCAGTGGGGTTAAGTGTCATTATGTGGTAGTAACTGCAGCATTGCAGACCTGTTTACCATTGCTTGGCATTGGTGCACAATGCCAAACGCCATGCAAACACAGTGGCCAAAATGAAGGGATCCATTTATTTTTCTAGTACTTATGTGTGTTGTGTGTGATACTATTCTTTGACCAGATTATAGGTGTTAATATGGGTAAGATAGGAAAGTGGTGGAATGGGGAGCAAGCAGGGGGAAGAACTAAAGGAAAGCAGTACAGCAATGTGCAGGAGAGAGGTAGATAAGAACCATAGCTATCCATTTCTTCAACAATAAAACCAGATAATGTGTGCAGAACATTCACTGAATTTGGACTGTCATCTCCAGAGAAAGGGATGACAACAACAGAACATGTTGTATAGCCAATTTATTAAGAAGACACGTGCAAAATTAAGAGCTATATATGGGACGATATTTTATTTTGTGCGACAAGTGACTATTTTTCTTTTTTGAATTCAGTAAGAGAGGAATGCTGGGTAAACAATGTAGGTATTTCTGGGTCAGTTAAGTTGGGTAGGTGAGGGAGCAAATGCAAACAAGACAAGAGACAGGGATGGTGAGGGACACAAAAGGTTGGGGGACACCATGATTGGGCTGTGGGACTGGACAACACAGGCTCATACCCATCAGACATTAGGCAGTGAGAATCAAGTCATCATCCACTGGACTTCCATCACTGTCCCCTTACTCTGCTGGTGGCTGGAGTGTTTGATGTCTTCCCCTCCTATGGATCAAGAGGGATAACAGCCTCTCCATCAGGGATAGGCATACACCAATTGGACAGAGTAGGATCCTACGCACCAACCTTGACATCTCCTAGGAGATGATGAAATCACCTCCTCCACCACTGCTCCTGGAGGGTACCACTGCACCAGATGCCAGGGCAGTACTATCTGATAGTGCAGGGGCAGTAGAGGCAGTGCTGCCTGGTTGGTTCCCAGATGTGCTGGGCATTGGTGCTTGAGCCGGTGGAATGGGGGCAAGCTGATCCACTGGTGCTAGCCTACCTCGCTGTGCTGTGTAGCATTTAATGATTTAGTACAGATGGATGAAATGGAGACATTTTGATGACACATAATAGAAAATAGAAAAAGGGAGATAAGTGGTGGGTGAGAGAAAAAAAGAGAGAAAATGAGTACCATACTAAGTGACGTGCAATGCATTAACACAAGTATACAACTTTTTTATCTGAAGTATTACATTTAAGTATATATCATAACAAATACACATTATTACTGCAGACTGTTGAAAGTAACCTTTGAAATGTGCATATATTGCACATATGTGTGTTCCAATTAGACCTATGATTGAGCACAATGCCCGTTTCGGATGTATATTGCAGATATACAGATTACTTCCAGATAGCCTAGTATGAACCTATGAACCTATGAACCTAAGTAACAGCAGAGCATTTATGCCACTTACATAGAGTTTAATTTAATGTAAATATTATTAAAGATATGCAGTACAAGGGTCTATATTAAAAGACCAATGATGAGTTTCAGTGAACACCTCTTGGTCGACATGTAATGAGCAAATGCACTAAAGCACGAATGCTCAAAACAGCGTTTTCTTTTCCTGGGAAAAAAACCGCTAACACAAACGCACACACACACACACACACGCACACACTTTAAAACATAATAACATGGGGGGCTGTGCCCCCCCATACCCCCTAACTAAATATACCAACTCTGAGATCATACTACACTGAGGAAAGGGGTGAACACACAGGGATGGCCAAACGATTTCTTTCCCAGGGAGAGAAATTGCTGTTTTGAGTGTTCGCGCTTTCGTGCATTCGCTTATTACGTGTCGACCAAGAGGTGTTCACTGAAACACCTCTTCCGTCTTTTAATATAGACCCCAGTACAGTATATTTGTTACTCATGGTATTTGAACCCAGAAACTCTGATTACAGTCTTATATTTAACTCCTAAAGCTGATTTGTGCTATAGACTAATGCACGCATACATGTTGTTATAGTTAGGATATGCATGCTCAATTTGCTATAGCTGTCTAAAAACCCCAAAAATCTATCTTTAACTTTTACAGCTACAATAATACTTCTCTTGTGCTGCTCACATACCACTTGCTTCCCTCAGTCTCTCCAATCGAACAGCTTGAGCCTGTCTGTTGAACTCTATGAAAACATTAGCAGGGGAAAGAACAGAAGAGCATTATACATGCCACTCTTGCCTACATTTAGCTTTCTAAGTATTACAAATTCTCTCTTATCATACTTACACAGTTGTGAGATGTCTACAGTCTCAAATAAATTCAACGAATGGTTGAGGGCATCCCTTTTGTGCCTATGTAGGCCATTAAAATGATTCCTACACTGTTCTCTGGTGCACGGGATGCAAGTAGCACTGAATAGAGCCTGAACTAAACTACTCTATGCTTCAGACTTGTACTATGAGCCAGAATAGTCCCCATGCAGAAGCGTTTGGCTGTGGTGCTTTACAAGGAGTCCAGTAAATATTCTGGTCTCCTGAACACCCCGCCTCTTTGCCCTATACTTGGTAGCTTCCCCACTAAATCCAGCTATGTCTAACACCTCATCTAGAGCAATGGAAAATTATGCTTTCCTGCCAATTCTAGCTATCACATTTATTGGAATTGCAAAAACCAGAGCAACAATGCCAACTGCATTTGCATGATGTTAAGAATAGCGCAGCAGTGCCAAGTAGGGATGACATAAATAATCAAACTAGGAAGGGTAATCTGACTCTTGACCTTAGTTTGAGGGGTGTCTTTTGATGTGGCTTATAAATATATATTGAAAAGTGGAAGGTGACTGTTAGGTGACTTAGGTTTGTAGACATGCACTGGGGGGTGTGAATGTCATGGCCTGACACAATTCACAATTGTTTTTGGCTTTACACAAAGATAAACGTGATTTTTAAGTGTGGGATTCAAACCTAGGCATAAGGGGCAAAACATTTTCTTTTACAGTGTGGATTTTCCATCTTGGCCCCAGAAGAAGTGCTAGTCTGACATAGTCAGGGATCATTCATAAATACAGCTGACAGTTTGAGGTGTTAAACATGTATATGTGTGACCTGAGAAGATTCTTGTATATAGATTCAGTTGTGTATGTGTTTTATTTAATTGTGAAGGCCATACAAGTCCAGATAGTAAAATTAAACTTACAGAAATATAATAGACAGTATACCATCAGTCATACATCTGAAAACACACTAATGGTATATTATTCCTCATACATACAATTCATATCAGCTCCACTATTGTTTGTGTTGTGAGAGTGAATATCCTGATAAATGGAATAACAGTAAAAATGTCTGGAATGTCCTGTATTATAACCCATAATCATATGTATGGCAGTCCTACATTTACACCTGTTGCCACAAGAATGTTGAAATAACATTTGTCTATTTTACAGTTCATTGCTATAATCTGCACTGTCACAAAAGTAAAAAATAGGTTACACAACTTGTACTAGAATCTAAAACCATCTTTAATCCAGCCCTGCATTTACATCTGCTGCCACAGTAGTTATATGACAGTTCCATAATTTCCTACTCATTCTTAAATACTCAGTGTTAACTGCCACCAATGTTGCTTAGTGTTTGCATTGTGCCGAACAGAATTAAGTGAATACATCCATTTTCAATTGTTGTCTGTCTGCAGGTGTGCCATGACTGCAGCTGTTGGGGAACATTGCTAATTGCCTCACATGTTTAGTGGCATTTTGTGATGGAAAGCAAGCATTGCAGCAATCTATTCTTTTTTTTATCTTTGCACTTTTACAGATGCCCTGTCTGCAAGTGTTCTGTCTGCTTCCTGTGTGGGCCACTGTGTAGCTTGCATACTGCTAAACAAGACCAGACATTCATTTTTTCTGTTTCCCTTGTTTGCGCTAAGCCATGTACTGCACAAACAATGGCCAAAAAACATAAATAAAATGAAAGGGAAAAATAGTTGAAATGATGAGAAACAATCTGTGACATAAACACTACAAAATAGTTGTTAACACACATGAAATATTTCTACGTAGGTCTGTATTTGAACTCTCACTCCAATGAACCATCAGACACAGTAAGGGTGCCTTATCCCTCTTTGCCATACAAACAGCTTTGCAGCAGGAACTGAAATAATTCAGAATACAACCAACTGCAACATAATCTACTGTACTAAGAAACCACATAACAGTAATTTGTACATGTATAAATTTCAGATGTAGTGCACTGAGTGATCCCATGATCATTTGTGATTATTGCTTGCAAAAATGGAGCTCTATCTTACCTCTCTGTGTTTGTTGCTTGTCCTTTGTCTGACTAGTAATATGAGACATGCAGTCTGTAAGGAATTCTATATACTTATCCTTAAAACATATGAAGATATTAAATGGCAATAATATACAGTTGTCAACAAATGAAGGGGAGGTTGGATGTTAATGAACAGAATCTGTGAATTCTGTGCTGCTTAATTACATTTCCTACCTTGATAACCTGATACACCAACTAGTCCTGGGCAGTCTGTATTGCTGCTGTGTTTTTCTTCTCCCTGCAAGTAATTATTTAAAGTTGCAATGCATTATCAACAAACTCTGAGGGAGTGCCTACACTATACTTACATCTCCTACACAGGGCCAAATGTTTGGGATTTACCAGTTCTAATGAGTTTCCACCTCATTTACATATTTACTATGCTAACAGTCCTGAATCTACACCATAAAAGACAACCATGTAGCTAGGGAACCTGAAGGTGAGGAGACTTGTTTATGTGGAGAACACAGAAGAGGCTATACCATTGGGATATATCTTCATAGTAAAACTACTGAACTTGAGAAGGTAAGCATGCATTTGTCAGCTATATACTGCAGATGCTGAAATGTAATTTAAGAAAAATATGTTTCATATTTAAATAAATAAATATATGAATTAGCAGATACTGCTGTCATTTGTATGCATTACTTAGAAGTGGATTGATGTCATGGGCATGTTTGTCAGGGCATTTCACAAGTAAACATGAATAGCAATACCTTAAAATGGAATGTTCTGTATTAAATCTGTACACGTTTCAGGGACAGTTCATTTGATAGCACTTTCAACATTTCACGGTTGGTTTGTTAGCAAAATGTGTCATTTACCTGTTTTTTTGGGAGTGGGGGAGCAAACGCATTTCTATTTTGGCACAAAGAAGGATACATTGGTACTGTTACTCTCCCCGTTTTGCATCCAGCCTTGCTTTGTGCGTGAATACAACATGTTACAACCGCACAATTCTTGTTGCTCATATTTTAAATATCTACACTATTTTATGTTTCTACAGTGGCTAATACTGCAATACTACCTTTTTTGCTTTATCTGGGAACAGGTATTTTTTTAGTTATGTGATAATTATGTGTATTATCCTCCCATTTTGTTTTTGGACACCTAGGACTATGGCACCCATACATTTTAAATCTGTGAAAATCCACCCTTTAGTGACCCTGAGATTCAGGTCATTGTGGAAGCTCTTAGGTGACATGTTGCCTTTCTACTTGAGAAGGGACATGGAGATATGTCAAGCAGAATGCAAATTGGGCAGCAGATAGTTGCAGATATGAATGCAGTTTATGGCCACAACAGGACATATGATCAAGTGCACCATAAGGCCAATGACATGATCTCATTTGCAAGGAGGTGAGCAGCTGCAATGGTCTGTGATTGGATGGGTACCCAGGGGGGGGGGCTGCTACAGAGCCACCACTAGCAGCAAATGAAGAGTTCCTGTCCACTGTCAGGGACCCAGAAACCTCCCAGAAAAGTGCAGAACAGCATGTCCTTGGCATTGATGCTACTGTTTCAGGGACAGCAAATATGTCCCAAGAACAGCTTCCAGGTAGGCTTATGGATCTCCATTGTTAAATACTCTTGTATAATAAAATATTTAAATCACTTCATTAGGTCTGTTTAACAAGAAATGTGTTGGGAGGATTGTAGATTGCTACAGTTAGCAACACTTTCTGATTGATCACACATAGAGCTTAGTTTGGACTTGTCATCCAAGTTCTTGTTGAAAGTATAGTTAATGGACATGTAAAGGGCAAAATGTTTTACCCCATGTGTTACTGTTAATTGTTATGATGTTGTCCTTACCTTTTGCTTAACGTCTTCTAGGACTATCCAGCATAAGGAGCAGACTATCATCTGTGAATTGTAAGCCAGGCATTTTTATGTCAATACTGATGAGCAGTTCAAATAAATATTTAGTGTGTGATGTCGGTGTCAGGACTGTTGTGTGTATTGCTGCACTGTTTGTAATAGTGGCACCACTGTTAGTTTGTTAGCATAAATTAGACTATAGTAGTGTAGGTATTATTTTTTCCTATGTTTGTTGCTTATTATCAGAGGTTTCCTTGACAGTAGAAGTGTGGGACGTCTACCCTGATGTCAGAGTATCAGGAGACTCTGATGATGATGGCCAAGCAGATGCACAGTCGGGGTGCAAAGGTTGAATCTGGCACTGAAGTTGACATACAGCCACCGCCTGTAATTCCATTGGGCACGGACAGTAGGCCTATGCCTACCCATTCCAGTGAGCCCTCAGATATTGGACAGGTGGAGGGTGAAACAATCAATCAGGGAAGTGGTTATGCGGTTTCAGTGCCTGTTGACTCTGGCCATAGACAAAGTGTGATCAAGGTGCCATGTAGGCGGATTGTTAGGGGTCCATCTTCCATCTGATCCAGGTGTTGCCACTCAGTGTATGTTTAGGGCCACAATGGAGGCACAGGCATGTTCCCATAGGTCCTCCAGAGAAATGCTTGGGTTGCAGATGTGGCACAGACTGACATGCATGACTGCTTCCCACTGTGTTTACGAGTCAATAGATCGGATGATTGGCATGTTGAAATGGGTGGTTTCTGTGATGGAATGTCTGCTGGGAGGTGAGCATCCTTGGGGTCGTCAGTTGTCCACATCATTTGCAGTTAGCCAATGTGGCCATGCCAGATCATGCTCCCATAGTGACAGTCCTTCCACTGCTGCATCAGTGGTTGAGCTGTCTACACCCAGACATGGCAAGCCATAGAATTATGGTCCTAGGTGTACTCATGAGGGGAGCTCATCCAGCAGACTTCAGTCACATTCACGTAGCAGCAGTGCATCTGACCATGGACATGGATATGCCAGTGCAACTCCTGGCAGAGCCAGTTCTCATGGTCAGGTAAAACAACAATGAACTACCATCTCTACCATGCATGGCTGACACCTGTCCAACATACCAAGATGTAGAGTTAGCACAGAGCTTGGCTGTGTTCCTGGAGACACTCACACACCAATTTCATCTGAAGGATCCATACAGACACACACACAACAGTTACACATTTCAGCCGTGCAGCTTAAAAGTCATTTTGTGTCACTTGCCATTTGTTAATTTAACCAAATGTCTGCCTGCTTTTACTCGCCAGCCTTTTCTGTCAGCCTAGGCTTCCTGCTCCCCTCCCACACAACACTCTGCCCAAGTGATGATAATTGTGCCATAACCCTGTTTTCTATCTTTTGGATTAAGGGATACATAAGTGTTATGTCTGATGCTCAGGGTGCATATCTGACTTAGTGCTTAGTATATCTGCATTTGTGATGTTGAATTGTTAATAGTACTTTGACTTATATTGGTCTTAGAAAGTTAGACAGTTGATAGCATCACACTTTTTTGCATCAGTATTGTTAACGATCTTGTGAGAGTTGTGAAGTCTGAAACTGAAATGTGTCTCATCACTTTCTAACTTCTCTCTTTAATGATTTTCCAGTAATAAAGGTATGGTGCTAAACTGAGGGCATGAAGTGACCAGCAGTAATTCTGAGTGGTATGATTGTGAGAATCTTTGATGCCTGAGGCCAACTACTTAATAATGGACACATACAAGTCAAATAACTCTTTGTTGCCACATGTTAACGTAATTTCTGTACAAATCACCCACCTTTTACTTGCTTACATTACCAAGTAGCAACATGAAAGGATATGCCAGTCGTTCATATTATTATACAATACACTCCAGTTTCAACACTTACCTTTTAAATCCAGCAGTTGGAACAGGTTTAGTTCAGGGCTAACTCTTTCTGATGCTAGCAGTACACAGCCATTACATGGGTAGATAAATGTTGTGAGCATTGCCTGGCATCAATGTTACTATATGTATGTGCATAGGAGTAAGGTTTTACCCCCTTATGTCTTGAGCAAGTGTGCTATGCATTGCCTCTTAGCAGGTGCAAGGGTTTGCTGACATCCCCCTGACTCCTCACCTGGGTGTGGCTGTGGTGACCTTGCCATTGGTGGTGGGATGTTTGTCCCTTCACCTTGCTGATCCTGCTGAAGCTTGTTTTCTCAGGATGATGCTTCATAGCATGGTGCATACAGTGAACATTTCAGAACATGTACATGGATTGTACTACAGGGCTCCCCCAGATGCATCTAATCACCATAACTGTGAGTTCAGCAGCCCAAAACATACAGTCTATGATATTTCTGGTTTAAGTATGTGCCTTATGAGCATGCCAACACAGAAGTGCCCGTGGCATGCAAATGAGGGTGTAGAGTGATCCAGCAAGAAAATAAGCCATTGTGTAGATCCCATGTTGGTGTACATGAAATGAAAGAGTAAACAGAGGCTGTAAAAGCCCTGTTAGAAGGTCAGAAATAGCACAGCAGACACATATATATGCAAAGCTATGCCCTGTGTGTGTCCAAAAAATAATGCAAAATAATGTAATTTAAATATTTTTAAATACATGTTTTACATTTATGTGGTGCACGACAGTGTGCAAACATGTCGTTACACAAAAGAAATATTGACAAGTGTAAAACAGAAAATAATAAATATGTGAGAATAATGCATTATAGGGCCTTGCATGGAGTATGTACAATGGTAGATTTCTGTGTTTGCTGAGGAGGTAGGGCCTGGAATAGTGTAGTATCCAGGTTGGTTGCACAGATCTGTATGCAAATGAGCTGGGGTTACTGAATAGAAAAAATGGGTTACCATGTTGGCAGACAAAATCTGTGTACCCTCAGAACCACATTGATGTCCACAGAGAGCTAGCTGACATCAAAAGGGGTTGTGTCACTATCTATTTAAGCACATTGGAGCTCAGCAGTGCCCGTTTACATGGAGCACCACTCAGCTAAGCAGGGGGTGTGGCCAATGCTGCTAAGCTTTGTTTAGCTTCAGGGCACATGCTTTAGCTGGTTTGAGCTATGCTGAGCATGCCCGTGCATGAGTGTGTGTCTACTGACTGCTGAGCATTGTTTATAAAACAAATTTGCTGAGAAAGCCAATCATATATAAATTATTGATGACCCCTGTCCCACATACACAAGGCCATTCCAACCCCTCAGTGATGTACTTGGCAGGTGCAATGCATCATAGTTAGCCAATCACACAGACTGCATCTGCAGTAGAGCACTATAAAGTATGCATATACTCTACAATCTGATTTTTCCCCATACTCTGCACCATTGGAGTACAGACCTTGGGAATTGTAACTGAGGGAATGCTAGAGGCTGCTGCAGCTCTGCTACATCTGTATGTGCTACATGCTGAGGTCAGTGCTGCTGCTGCAGACAATAGGCCTAGATTGAGTATGGGAATAGTGTTCAGGCACAAGGTAACCTTCCAGGAGCTACATGAGCTGGAGATTGCAGATTGCTACAGGGTGGACAGGTACATACTACAAGAACTCACTGAGCTCTGCCGCCCTCAACCCAGACTCAGAGCCATCAGAGGGGGAACCCATCCCAGTGGAAACAAAGGTATGTGTAGCCCTTAGAATACTAGCTATAGGTACTTTCCAAAGACTAACTGGGGACATGATTGGAGGCTCACCTGGTGAAGAAGGTAGTCTACATCAACTGCAAGGGGTATCACTTCATCAACTGCCAGGTCATGTGCAACGCCCGGGGCATTATCATGAATGTGTGTGCTGGCAGCCCTGGCAGTTATCATGTCTCACATATCTGGCATGCATCATAGCTGTACCAGATGTTTGCTGGGGGGACATCTCATATGACCATCTACTGGGGGATGCGGGCTATGCACTGGAACCATGGATGATGGCATGCATCAAAAATGCACACGCACCCAGAGAAGAATGCATAATGAGGCACATGGACAAACTAGGAATGTCATAGAGCATGTGTTTGGGCTGCTCAAGTCATGGTTTCAGTGCCTCAATATATCTGCTGGAGCTCTTCAGTACTTTCCAGCCACATGTGCACAGATGTTCACAGTGTGTGCTATGCTACACAATATGATCCTGTGGAAACAACTGCAGCAGGATCATCACAGGAAAGGGACACACAGCCCCCACCAGTGTTTACGTCCCCACAGCCACACCCACAGGGGGACATAAAGGAGGACCCCACTGAGGCTGTCGCTATAGGCAGATGTAGGCATGCCCACTATGCCCTGGACTTTGCAAAGAGGCAACACATAGCACATGCACTAACAACCTAAGGTCCTAGGGACTGACACCTTACTCCAACTCACATACATAATAAAAATGATGCCAGCCACACAACACAACCTGTACCTTACAATGTATTGGCTGTGTACTGTGTGCATCAGTCAGAGTCATCCCTGAAATACAGGTCTCCCAACTACTGCATTCACAAGGTAAGTCACTCTCCTTTACACCAAATGTATGGGTACTAGACTATGGTAGCATATGTATGGACCTGCTGCATGTATGCAAGAGAATAGAGTGGGCTGCTGGGCTACTTGCAAATATGTAATTTATCTGTTCAACTCCATATTTCATGAAGTAGGTTTTGAAAACACTTTCTCTACTTGCTGTTAAAATAAGCAATAATGTTCAATATGAGGTTATTTAGATTGTCCAGAAAGTTAAACTCCTTTCCTTTTTAGTAACAATGTACATTTCTCTCTTTGTCTTTACATTTTTTTTTTTTTTTAAACTATGTAATAATAATATTCATGATGTTGATTAGATTGTCTAGAAATTTTAAGTCCTATTCTTGTTTGGGTAACAATATTCATTCATTGTCTACCAGCCTGTAATCTGTTGTTAATTGAGATCTATATCTCTGATGATCTCTCTCAGCTTTTCTTTTTCCCCTTCCTCCCTCTACAAAAAAAAAATATAATATATAGCTAGCTAGACTAGCCTAAAAAATAAAATAAAATAAAAATAAAATAAAAATTATTTTTAGAAGCCCTTTTGAACCATTCAGCGTTGGAAGGAGAGATGATCAATTTTGTGGTTTAAGTGATGGATTTGATTTTACCTAACAACTACATCACTTTTGAGGGTGAATATTTTAGACAGGTAGAGGGGGTGGTGATGGGGTCGAGTAGTGCCCATATGTATGCAAACCTTGTGATGGTAACCTGGGAGAAAACATTTATTTTCAACTCAGGATTTGAAAGTGAATGGAATCTGTGCCTCCGTTATTTGGACAATATTTTTGTCCTTTGGAAGGGGGAAGCAACAGTTGTTAACAACTTTTTTGATTACATTAATCAAGTTTTCCCCTACTTTAAATTCACATACAGTTTCTCTACATCTGCTATAGATTATTTAGATGTCACTATTTTTAGGGACCAGAAAAATGGACAATTTACATCTAAAGTTTTTTTGTAAACTAACATATTCAAACTGTTTCTTTAGCATTTAACAGCAAATATCCATTTTACATCAAGAAAAATATAGTAAGGGGTCAGATGATTCAAGGAACAAGGATGTGTTCAACCTTGGAATATTTTAAATGTGAGCTCGGTAACCTCACACAAATGTTCATTGACAGGGGTTACCTGAAACATTGGGTTCAGGATTTGGCTTTAGAATATTTGCAAGGATGGGGGGGGGTTAAATTCACACCTCTACTGGGAAGGGATATTGCACCCACTACCTTAGGACAGAAACAGGAATGTAACCTTTCCCATTCTATGGTCACACATTTTGGTTCTTTAGGGCGAAAAGTACAGAACATATTGTTCAAAAATTGGATTCTTTTGGAAGGTAACACTGAAGTATACAATAGCTTAGATAAATCACCAACATTTGTTCATAAAGTAGGATTCAGTATGAAATATTACTTTGAGCGCCCACTGTATTTGAAGACTAAAAACTAAGGGACAAAACATGTGGATCATGCAGTTACTGTGTTTTTATACTGGAAAAGCCATTTATTTTAGTTGCAAAATTCCAGTTAAAAGTTTTTTTGGTGAATGGTAATTGCAACAGTAGTGGATTAATTTACCTTAGTATATGCCAGAGTTGTAACAGATTCTACATTGATAAAACAGAGAGGACACTGTGTAAGCGTATATATGAGCATTTATAAGGTATAGGGAAAAAAACATTAACAACGGTCTATACAAACATTCCCGGGTATGTACTGGATAAGCTAGATTTAGATTTGAGATTTTAGAAATTATCAACAAGGACCCAAGGGGAGGTGATTGAGGTAACATGATTTGTAACAGTGAATAAAGATGGCAATTGAAACTGGGAGCTAACTATCCTCCAGGGATCAATGAACATCCTTCAATAGTCCCCCATATTAAAAGACAGAGCACTTGTCTTATAAAATGAAAGTTTTTATGTTTAGGGCTTTAAGTAACTGTTTTTAGATATACCAATTTTTTTTATTTTTCTTAAAGCAAGGTTGTTGTATTATTAGTTAAAGTTTTTAAAACAGTTATACTGTTTAATTAATTGTACTTTGATTTTATGATGTGTTAACTGATTAATTAATTTCACTGTGATTGACAGTGCTATTTAAACCATTACAATGGGAAGCACTTTGGTTTGATAACGTCCACTATTGATGTAGATGAAAGCTATTGCCATTCGTATGTTTTACATTTGGGAATTACTTCTGTTGGATTAAATTATTACAACACAAAAGTGCAAACTACACCATTTTGTCACAGTTTGACTGGCTTTGCTCCTGGGTGGATATATATATATATATATATATATATATATATATATATATATATATATATATATATATATATATATATATATATATAAACCACCAAAACTGTGGAAAGCTCTCCACAAAATCAACCAGGAACACAATAAGGAGTGCAAATCCCAAGAAAAGAGGCCTCCGTAAAGTAAAACAGCTTTAATGTCCACAAAATATCGATAAAAGCACTGTTTTATGTATATATATATATATATATATATATATATATATATATATATATATATATATATATGTGTGTGTGTGTGTGTGTGTGTATGCATGTATGTGGATATACAAATGTCCACATGTACACTCAGAATGCTGCGGTTATTTGTACCTACACACACTGCAGTTGTCTGATGGTAACAGACCAAGGAAACATCACGACAGAATCTGAGCAACCATAGAACCCTGTGCCTGTGGAATGTCACCCTGTAGACAGACAATGGTGAGTAGGTGCTGTAATGTGCAGTATTTTCAATGCAGGACTTGGACAGGCCATACTGTCACTGGCCACTTGTCCACCTAGCAAACTGCAACCAGCCACACATGGTGAAACTGGTACCTGTACAATCTAGCAAGGGTATTAACAGGTACCCCACTGCTAGGACACTAGATATGCTAACAGCATAAAGCAAGTCCACTCTGCAGGCCACACATGTTGTATAATACAAGGGTACTTTGTGTGGTCAAGCACAAAAATTGTAGAATGAGTAGTAAAGTGGACCGTGGAATTAGAAAAGCAACAGCAACAAAAAAGTATTCTCTCCACAATGTCGAACCAGACACAATTTATTAAAATGACAACGCTTTTGGATATACAAATAATCCTTCCTCAGTGTCTTACAAGAATTAAAGCTCAAGCTAGTATTTATAGTAAAAAACATGTGACACAGCCATTAATTAGATAGGGTGAACACCCAATTTTTAAAGAAACAGAAATAGCAAAAATAACAACAGGTATAAACATATACTTCATTTCTTCTTAATTTTCCTTTGTTTATTTTTCAAGACAGGTTTCAAAGTAACCTGCTTGTTTAATCCTGGACCCTTATTGGCTTGAAGCCTAACTATCCATTCATATTCCTTGGTGTCCACAATGTTATTATGGTCACCACGTCTAATATCAGAGTAGACTATGGACATAACTCTAAAATCAAATTCATGCTCAACACCCATCTGGGAAATGCGGCAAGCAAGTGAATTACTACAAACATTCCTACGGATCTCTGACCTATGTTCAGTAATTCTATCCTTTAATAGCCTAGTTGATTTTCCCACATAAAAACCTAGGCACTTTTTACATGTCGCAAGATATATAATGCTAGAAGTATTACATGTTGCTGTACAGTGAAAAATAAACTTTCTCCCACTATTAGGATGTATAAATTCAGGACACGAATTAATACTATTACAGCGAGAACAATTATAGCACGGAAATGTACCTATTCTATTAAATTCACTGCCTTGCAGTTTATTCAAAGCAAAATCCTTATAACATAACAAGCATTTTAAATTGTTACAATTCCTATAGCTAAACAGAGGTTGTTCCAGAAGCCAGTTTTCATGGCCAGGTATAGATTTTAAAATAAACCAATTCTTTCTAATAACATTCTCGACAGTTTTACTAATTCTACTGTACGTCATTAGGTATCTAAGGGGTTGAGCCTTGCTACGATTATTAACATTAAGGTCTTCTTGAGCAGAAAAATAAGGTTTAGCAAGAGAATCCCTATGCTCCAACGCTTCCCTTCTAGCTGTCTCAATTTCTGTTGCACTATAGCCCCTCTCCAAAATGTTTTCAGACAATTCCTGCATCTGAGTATTACATACATCCAATTCAGTATTGAGTCTACTCACTCTCAAGTATTGACTCTTTAAAATACTTTTAAATGCTCTCCCTGCATGCATACTTCTCTTATGAAGATATTTATTAACCTGAACATCCTTCTTATAAACATTAGTTTGTATCCCATGTTCAGTATTCAAGAGTTGTATGTCCAAAAAACTCAGGGACTGCACAGAAAATTGCATCTCAAATTTAAGAAAATCAGCAGTGTTATTCAAATACATAAGAAAATTATGTACATCTTGTGGTGCACCCTCCCAAATCAGAAAAATGTCATCCACAAAATGCTTAAATGGGATCTTATCAGCATATGGTTTGCTCATCCCATACACAAAATTCTCTTCCCACTTACTTAGGGTCAGAGTTGCCTAAGTATTGGCTACAGCCATACCCATAGCAATCCCTGATACCTGGTGTTATATTTATTTGTTAAAAATAAATACATTATTCTCTAACACCAAGTCCAAGAGTTCACAAATAGTTTCAGAATCCCTACCATTATCAGGGCAATGCTCATTCAATATTTGTCTAATGTTATCAATTCCATAAGCATTCGGGATGACAGTAAATAAAGATTTTATATCTAATGTAGCCATCAAAAACTCATGAGATACACATCCACCATACCAATTGTAAAGTTGGGAGAGAAAGTCACCACTATCCTTGATATAACTAGGAACACATTTAAGATATTCCTTTAGCTTGGACTGGAGATAGACTGATATTGGTTCAGTTATCCAACCACTGCTAGAGACAATAGGTCTCATTGGAGGTTGTTCAACTGACTTATGGATCTTTGGGAGTCCATATAAAACAGGAATGGTGGGACAGGGTACAGTCAAATAGTGAAATATTTCAAGGCTAATATCATTCATCATCTGAGGATCATACAAAGACATATTAATTCTACCAATTATACTAACTCCCTATTACCAATAATCTTAAAAGTACACTCATCATTTAAAAGATCCATCATCAAGCATATATACTGCTCCGTATCCATAATGACAGTTGCTCCCCCCTTATCCACTTCCTTTATAATAATTTGTGTATTACTCTGTAAGGGTTTTAAAGCTTCATGCTCCAAACAGGTTAGATTATGATATCTACGGCTGAAAGTAGTATTGTATAACTCCTGTGTCTATTCTTCACATAAAGCATTAAATACTGAAATAACAGGGTCACTTACTGGGATAAAGGTACTAGTTCTCCATAATTGATTCCCTGTGTTATCAGCACTATTTCGATAAATATTTTTCAAATTCAGGTTCCTAGAAAATAAACCCAAATCCGTGACAGCATTAACAGCATCATCCACAGATGAGGGAATGAACTTAATACCACGTGATAGCAACGATAATTCGAACTCAGTAAGCTGGTATGTAGAGAGGTTAACCACAGATGGTCGTATTTCCTTAATACTTATATCATTTGATTCATCAGTAGGAATCACATCTAAAAAATGGTTATCCCCTTCTTCAATATTACTATTCTGTAAGGTTACATGGGTCTCTAAGCCAGATACATATATATCAGTTGCCCCGCCATTATCATTAGTTAACACATGATCAACAGTATTATTCATATCATTAGAAATGCAATCATCATTCAACATTTCAAGAGGAATAAACATTTCCATAACATTGGAATCATTCCTTATATGACCATAGTTATTTGATACAGAAGTAATAGGCATTCCCAAAGGTTCAACAGTAGAAGCAGAACACAAAGTATTCTCTGCTTGTGATGCAGCAATGTTAGTAGTAGCTGAGATTTCACAGTATTTTACCGTTCGCATGCTCTGCTCCTTGTTGGACCCTTGGATCTTCCCCTTGATCTGGAACGCTGTTGCAACCTGTTGTACTCCCGAGGTATTAGTTTCTCCAGTAACTGGATACTGAACCCTTGTGCAGCCTACAAAAAAACTTTTCTTTGGTTGGTTTTCATCTCGTTTAGCTGGCGAATGCTATTCCATAGCCACTGATGAAATGTTAGTCACTTTAGGGCATACTGACATAGCAGGAGCATGCATAGAAGAAAGAGCAGGCAGATCACTAGACACAGTAGAGTCATTTCCAACCAGAATCAAATTAGTCTCAGGCAATCACTGGAAGTGGCATTATGATCATGTGAATTATTTCTATTATTGGTGGAGGTTATACCTCCATTATTATGAGGTGCTTTTGGCCAACTGAAAATATGACAGTTATTAAAGTAATATATATCACGCTGTAACTCTCTTTTCTTGGTTGCTTCTAATTGTTTGTCAAGTACATCAAGTCTTCCCAGCATTGTATCATATAAGGAGATATTGTTGTTGAAATTAGGCATCCCAGTTAGTTGTTTCTCTAGCTCATTAATCTCAGTACATAACTCAGTCTCTTGAGGTATAAAAAATTAATTAATCAAACGCATGTAATCTAATCCAAGCTTGATATTAAGTTCTTGCCATTTTTTCAATAACTTAGGGTAGGTATTACCAAAAGAGGGCATGTTGAGAACACGTAGCCCTCTTGGTACAATATCTAACCCTAATAAGCATTGAAGCTAAATCGTTGCCACTATAATTTTTTGAAGCTTTTAACCTTAGTCTCCAAAGACCTAGTTGGCAACAAAAAATCATTTTCTCACCTCCCATAACAGGTGCATTGACCATTGATTATCTCTCTGTAAGAGTCCATGTAGTGTACGAGCAACAAGAGAGTTCTCCACAGGCTGTGTCATAGTAAAATCAATAGAAAATGGCAATATGACGTCCACAAGTTCTCACCAACAAAAGATAAGTTCAAACACAAAAATGGTAGAATGAGTAGTAAAGTGGAGCGTGGAATTACAAAAGCAACAGCAACAAAGAAGTATTCTCTCCGCAACGTTGAATCAAACACAGTTTATTAAAATTACAAAACTTTCATATATAGAAACAATCCTTCCTCAGTGAATAACAAAAATTAAAAGCTCAAGCTAGTATTTATAGTAAAAACATGTGACACTGCCATTAATTAGATAGGGTGAACACCCAATTTTTAAAGAGACAGAAATAGCAAAAATAACAACAGGTATACACATATACTTCATTTCTTCTTAATTTTCTTTTGTTTATTTTTCAAGACAGGTTTCAAAGTAACCTGCTTGTTTAATTCTGGACCCTTATCACTTGAAGCCTAACTATCCATTCATATTCCTTGGTATCCGTAATGTTATTATGGTCACCACGCCTAATATCGGAGTAGACTATGGATATAACTCTAATCAAATTCATGTTCAACACCCATCTAGGAAATGTGGCAAGCAAGTGAATTACTACAAACATTCCTATGGATCTCTGACCTATGTTCAATAATTCTATCCTTTAATTGCCTAGTTGACTTTCCCACGTAAAAACCTAGGCACTTTTTACATGTCGCAAGATATATAATGCTAGAAGTATTACATGTTGCTGTACAGATAGATACATAATGACGTACAGTAAAATTAGTAAAACTGTCGAGAATGTTATTAGAAAGAATTGATTTATTTTAAAATCTATACCTGGCCATGAAAATTGGCTTCAGGAACAACCTCTGTTTAGCTATAAGAATCGTAACAATTTAAAACGCTTGTTATGTTATAAGGATTTTGCTTTGAATAAACTGCAAGGCAGTGAATTTAATAGAATAGGTACATTTCTGTGCTATAATTGTTCTTGCTGTAATAGTATTATTTCGTGTCCTGAATTTATACATCCTAATAGTGGTAGAAAGTTTATTTTTCACTGTACAGCAACATGTAATACTTCTAGCATTATATATCTTCCGACATGTAAAAAGTGCCTAGGTTTTTATGTGGGAAAATCAACTAGGCGATTAAAGGACAGAATTATCGAACATAGGTCAGAGATCCGTAGGAATGTTTGTAGTAATTCACTTGCTTGCCACATTTCACAGATGGGCGTTGAACATGAATTTGATTTCAGAGTTATGAACATAGTCTACTTCGATATTAGGCATGGTGACCATAATAACATTGTGGACACCAAGGAATATGAATGGATAGTTAGGCTTCAAGCTGATAAGGGTCCAGGATTAAACAAGCAGATTACTTTGAAACCTGTCTTGAAAAATAAACAAATGAAAATTAAGAAGAAATTGTGTATATGTGTATACCTGTTGTTATTTTTGCTATTTCTGTTTCTTTAAAAATTGGGTGTTCACCCTATCTAATTAATGGCTGTGTCACATGTGTTTACTATAAAGACTAGCTTGAGCTTTTAATTTTTGTAAGACCCTGAGAAAGGATTGTTTTATATCCGAAAGCTTTGTCATTTTAATAAATTGTGTTTGGTTCAACGTTGTGGAGAGAATACTTTTTTGTTACTGCTACTTTGTGTGGTCCACAATTACCATGGCTGCAGCCATATGTACAGCAGATATAACCAGTGGTGCATGCAAACAGTGTGTAATAGTAGGTTGGTAGGGGTTCTAATCTTACATCAGCCACCTATTGTGTGTTTGTGTCTAAAAATATTTCCCTTACAGCAGTACAGACATGCCCAACTGGCCTATGACTGTACAGTGGTTAATCATTTTATGGCCCTGTGACTACCATCCTCCTAAACATTGGCCTCCCTGTCAACACCTGCTCATGTCATCCACCTTAATAGCACTGGCTGACAGTTTAATAACATATAAGCCCTGTTGCATGTGCGATAAGTACATAGTGCTTTAGTGCATACTACTAGATAGATAGGGATCCTAATCTCACAACAGGAAACTCTGTATGTGTGTGTGTGTGTGTGTGTGTGTGTGTGTGTGTGTGTGTGTGTGTGTGTGTGTGTATGTGTGTGTGTGTGTTTAGAAATATATCTCCTTGCAGCAGTATACACATGCCTGTGTTGCCAATCAATGTGCACTGGTTATGCATTTTAAGGTCCTGTGAGTACCGGTCAACCTTCCCCTGCCACCTACACAAGGCCTGCCAATGTTATCCACCTTAACAGCATTGGCTGACAATCTCCGAACAGATAGGCTCTGTAGTGCATGCAATAACTACATTGTTCTCTAGTGTATACTACTAGATAGGTAGGGATTCTAATCTCACAACAGGTAACTGTGTGTGTGTGTGTGTGTGTGTGTGTGTGTGTGTGTGTGTGTGTGTGTGTGTACTGTTCTTCACATATACACTCAGGTAATCTTGCATGAATACAGCCATACCTTGCCGATGTCATATATCTGCTGTGATGCTCTGACATCCAGTGACACTATATTGACACAAATTGTCCATTGCTCAGTCACTCTGACCCCTGAAACAGAAATATGCACTGTTATGTGAGACACCTGTCAGTCTGAAACACTACCATCAGTCTAACATCATTAAACAAACATACACAAACGTTGATGTGTACACATGCCAGCATACAGCACCAGTCATGCCCATCACAGCTCACATGATGCAACACTACCACACTACAAAATCTACACTGTAGTCACCCTGTGCATCAGACACATATTTGCATGTCCCTGCATTGATTTCATGGATGGCAGGGATGTGGCACAGGTATCATCACATGCCCAGGGTGTGGTGTGGGGGTGCCAAAGGCCCAGGCTGTGCCAAACAGTTGACAGTATGTGTGTGAGTCAGGAATGGGTGCTGATTAGGTCGGCCATGGAGAGATGCCGTGTGTCTGTTAGTGACCTTTATGGGACAGTGATGTTTTAGTGTATGCATATACACAATCAAGCCCAGTGCTAGCTCTACACATGTGTATGCTCAACAGCTGTGGACCATTCATAGCAGAGTGGAGAGTTTACCATCTCTGGCCATGAACACAGGATCTGTCTCAGCCAGGAGAGGCATTGGCACCACCATGCCCAGGGTCAGATGCAGTGCTAGTAGCTGACGGTGACTGCTGTCTTTTGGGCCAGTGTCACCCATGGGACCACCCAGGACCATGTGGCCATGGCCTGCCACATTGTGGTGTAGACAGCACACTCCCTTCTGTGTTGCTGGAGGTACTGCCACTACAGGAGCATGAGTGTGCACTGCAACGTGGACTCTCAGCAAACGCTGCTGCTGACCTATATCCAAGTGTCTGGTGCCCTACTCCAACCAGATATTTCAGCACAGACAAAGTGTGGTTAAACACTGACACCGTCTGAGCACACCATCTGTCCACTACATCAGTGAAATGATCCATGGCATCTCCAATGCAGTGGAGGCAGTCATGGATGTCAGACTGTGCTGCATCCATAATCTTGAGACTCCATTTGGCGTTGCATTCGGAATGTGCTTTTGCTTCCATGATGGACTGAAACAAATGGCAGGTGACCTGTAAGGTGACACCTGTGACAGGTTGTGGATGAGCAGTAGTCCTCCTCCGGGCATCCCTGTCAATCTGCCTGTGTGGGACCTTGTGCCATAGTTTCCACACTGCTCTGTTCGATGTTGCCACACTCTGACTGTCCTATATCTGTGGGCTCAGGTGACTAGGTGTGTGTCGGCATACTGACTGTGTGCAGGGATAATGGGGGAGGAAGTGAGATGTAAACCCATGGGACAGGTTCAGCCCCCAGCAACCCAACTGTGCCTTACTATGGCCACCATCATCATCAGAGTGCAATGACACACTGACATCAGGTTGTGAGGGGACAGGCTTCAACCCCACATTCACCTGTGAGGAGGAAGACAAGATACGTGCATTACTACCTGCATCTTTACGTATAGTAATCCACACAGTCACATACATGCATTACACATCACACATCTTATTTCTGACCCATTGCACAACACACAAACACACAACAACATACACATACAAGACAGGTGCTTTATAACATGCACTACAGTCACATCCAGTTAATGTTGCCAGTATGATACATCTGTGAGATGAGCAATATGTTAGTGTATCTGATAGACCTACCCCTAAAACACAGTACACCTTTTGTGACCATAATATGACTGTTATAGTATTACTACCTCAAGTATGTACCATCTCCATATTGTGTGTGAACAGGAATCTGTGAGTGATTGCCTTCTGTATAGCAGGCTGCATAGTCCTTCACAAAATTAAGTGCAAATATGGTAATGTTCCTGTAAATTCATGACTGTCTTTACCCATTCGATGCACTCCAGTTGACTGATCCACAATCGAGCATGCATCCTAGTCTACTCTGGCTAAGCATAACAGCTGTGCCTAGGTCAAATTGGCAGCCCATAACATTATATCATCTGTAAAACAATGGTATCACACTTATCAGGTACAGGACCTTGGACTCTGGCTACATCTGATGGAGCTATGAAAATGTGAGCGAGAGGTATTGTCAACAATACCAAATGTGGCATTGCAACAGGGTAATATGTGCATATATCCACATGTACATTAGCTAATGTGATACTTCCTATATTTCTGACATTCTGTGTTTGTGTGCATAACTGTGCATTAAAACCAACCCCCTCCCCCACAATGCAAATTGACCTGCCACCATTGTGTTGGTATGTAGAGGCTGCCACAATGACTGATACAGTGTTACAGTAATGAACACCGGCACCTTACCTGAATGCTCCTGTGATGTGGATGCTGTGGCACTCACCTCCACGATGTATGGCGTGATGGATGCTTGTGAGCTGAGGGTTGTTTGCATGTTCACCAGGAATTCCTCTGTGGCTGACAGTGGTTGTTCTGCTGCAGGCCCTCCACCAGTGGCAGCATGGTCCCTGGCCACAGCAGCTGCCTTTTGCCATGCTGTATTGACCATATATGTGGCCCAGTGTCAGACCTGCTTGTAGGTCATGTCCTGTTGGCCTATCTGGTTGACAACCATGACAAGGTCAGCCTACAGTGCTGCACATTGTTCACGATGCTGGCGAACCCTAGACAGGATAATGTTATGATGCAGTCTGAGGCCATCAATGGCTGAAAATGGTGGCTGCCCCTTCAATACATCCTTCCTGAAAGACAACAAAAGGAGAACACATCACAGGACCAGATAAGTGGACATCCACTATTAACAGACCCTGCACAACCAAAGTGGCCTGCACTATCCACTGTTACCTCCCACATCATACCCCACAGTCTATCAACACACTACATGTGTGTCTATCAGCAACATAGTAGCAATACTGGTTATGTCCCTGTCTGCCATGACAGAGTCTGATGAATGTCTCTGCACCCATTGATGCCATCTAGTGTGGTGTGTCCCTTATGGGCAAAGTCCCACTATTATGTCATACAGTCACTGTCAGACAAATAGGTATGTGTTATTACAATTATATGGGGACAGTCCTGCAACACCAGTGTGCCACAATGACAGACAGCAATGCAAACCTGCTGTAATATAGCTTCCCTGCAGGCATCATACCTCTCCAGTACACAGATGTTTGTGTGATGTGTACATGTGCCTGATATATGTGGTTCTTCTGGAACACACATGTGGATGTCTGGCAAATGGTTGGCCAATAAATAATCATTGTTGTCAGAATATTGAAAATCTGGATGTAATACACCAGACCCTTCAGAATACATTTAGTCTACAGCAATATATGTTAGTGTATTCATAGTATCACTTTGTATGGCCAATATGTACACTCTGTCTATGAGGTTGAGCCTGTGTCCCCCACTAATAATGGCTATGTACACAATACCTGCTGTAGGGGGGTTTATGCTATGTTAGCCAGAGCTCTCAAGTGATGAAATACAACTGTCAACACAACAGTGACCAAGCCAGAGTACATCAGGGGAGAGTCAGGGACAACTTTAAAACATCTGAACTATCCCTGTGTGACATTCACAGATTGAGAGGTGCTGAATAACAGTACATCATGTGATATTACAACTATGTCCAACCTTATTTACTGTCAATATGTCTAACTCATAAGCCACTAGCCTTTGTACAGGGGCAGACCATTGTAGGAAAGAGTAAGAGGACCACAGCTGTGATTTGATTCAAAGCATGCACAGTTGAGAGACTTGCATGTAGCTGTGGACAGCAGATTATCAACAGCTTGTCATTCCCATAGATGGACTACAAGCCTACTGCTGTAATCCCTACTCAACATACCTCCTTCCTTCCATCTGCACCCCATCATATGGGACATGTATTACATAGCTGGTAGAGTTATGTAATCCTTTTGTGAAGAAATCCTCAATACAAGTCTTGCTAAATCCTAGTCTGTCGTAGTAAGGTAACATGCAGACCTGTTTCCCATATGCAGTTGATTGGCTTTTGTAGGTAATGCTCACTGACGTGCTAATTGCATCCAAAACAGCTTGGTTGCACTTTCATCATCCAATGACATGGCTCCATATTGTAAAATATACAACCTTCATGTAGGCCTTGGCCCCTTTTCTAGTCTTTGAGATCGACATTAATGAGGTGTGGAGACTATAGCATCGCAGAGGGTAGGTACAAATTATGTCCACTGTTGAGATTTATGAGGTATGTCAACAGTTTTCCATGCTATATGTGGCGTTTGGCATTGTGATTATCTGGCAGTTCACTGTTAAACATTGTGGGTTAACATCAGCAAAGGGGGAGAGACGTGAGTGTCAGAAATCATACCCATCAGAATATGCATGCTGCATCAGTAGCTGCTATTCTATCAGCTCACTATCTTTGTAGGGGCAAACTGTGAAAGATGTCCCTGTCACTGGACCTTTGCCCCCCCTTATGTTTGGTTTTGTCTATATCCCTTGGTCTGGGTTTGTGAGGTATGGTAGGTCTTTAGGAGGTAGCTTAACATACAGCTGCATATGTTGAGGCTGCAGCTGTGGTTGTAGCCTAGAACACATAGGGGAAGTGTGAACACTTTTGAGAACAGCAAGCTGTAACTGAGGTAACAGTGTCAGTTCTGTCCTTACAGCAGAGCCAGGGTGAGGGTGCCCTTTACATTCGACTTGAGGGATGTGCTTAAGTTACATCAGTTATATAACAGTGCCATTGACAGAGTAGTAGGTGACATAGGTAAGCAATATGAATATGTGCAGTGTGTCCCTACCTGCAGGCCTTTGACTTGCAAACATTGATAGCAGGTAATTCAGTAGCTGCAACCTATGTGCGTTAAAACTGCTTGACTCAGTTATTATTTGTTGTGGTCACAACAATGTAATTGAAGTGCAACACACTGGATTTGAACCCAGGGACTGTGGGTGGTAAAATGTACTGCATGCAAGGCAGTTAACAGACTGAACTACTGAGTCAGTATTTGCAATATATATATATGTGCATGCATACAGTCTGTGACACACGTTGTCTGCATCTATCAGTATGAACATGGCTTTCAAATGCAGTTGTTATGGAGCAGGATCCCAGTTGGAAACATATCTACTTTGACATTGCTGCCTTAACAGATGTGTTTAAGATGTTGCTGATGAAAGGGGATGGTTACCTGCTATCATACATGTCACCAGTTAGAGCAAGAGCTCTGAACAAAGTCATACATACAAGTGGGACAAAGGGCCAAAACTAGGGGCAATCTTTATATATTGCTCCTACAAACATAGAATGTTGATAGAACAACAGGATTTGCATTAGCATGTGTTTTCTGAAGGGTATGAAGTTTAACCCTCAAATATCTGTTGTGATTTCCTCAGCTCAATCTTTGACTTGTCAGTACATTGCCAGAAATACACAGTGTTATGACACCCAGGCCAAAAATAGTGGGAGAAACTCTTGACAGTCTGCAACAATGTGTACAGTTGACAGGTATGCCTGTTATCCCAGGCCTAACGTGCATCCATTATTATTTATTTGGCTGTGTACTTGTGTAATGTTTGCATCATAGTCCCAGGTACACACCCATTTATCCTATTTTGTGTACTTGCAGTCTGTCAGTGGCATTTTGCTGGAAACACCTGTTTTAGTTCAGAGCTGAGTGGCCTAGAGGGCTAATGTGCAATGCTATAGTTGACAGGGCCCTGGGTTCAAGATGTGGCAGGGGTGATTACTTTGCTGATCTGCCTAACACTGTGAAAAACACATAAGACTATTAAGGCATTTTTAAGCACTGTTAAGCAGGTTTGTTTAACCCACCATTTAGCTCTGCTTAAACCCGTGCTAAAAATAATTAAAGAAAAGGAAAAGGGGGTGATAGGACAGTGGTGAAATGGGGGCAAGCAGGAGGCAAAACATACTGAAAGTCAAGTAGGGCTATGCAGGAAGCGTGTAGGAAAGGACCATAGCTCTCCATTTCTTGTACAGCAACAGCTGTGCAAGTATTACAGAATTTGGAATTTGGAACCTCACACCCCAGAAATAGTGGTGAGGATGACATAAATGTTTTCATTAATTAATGTAGGAACTAGTTGTGTCCAGAGGACATGTGTACAAAACGGAGAGATATGTAAGAGGTGATATTTTGTGGGACAGGTGCACACTTTTTTTTTTTTTTTAAGGAGAGAGGGGAATGTTCGGGGAGGGATGTAGAGATGTGCAGGGAGGTACGTTTGGTAGGAGAGGTTGTGTTTGCAGACAGACAAGACATACAAGACAGCTGATGAGGCAGTGTGTGATACTTGAGGGGGTAAACACCTTGAATGGGGATAGTGTTGTGGAATCTGAGGTGCATGTGCCTCCAGACGGCAGCACCCTTCACTGCCCTGAAGGTGGTTGCACTGGAGACTGGGCTCTGTGGCCACCACGCCTAATCAAGTTGTTGAGTATGCCCTCAATCTGATGCAGGTGCTGTTCATGATTCCAATGAACAATCCTGCACACCATAGACAGCTGATCCTGGGTGACAACCCCCTTCGACCCCGACCCAGGTGAGGACTGTCCCTGTCCCCTGAGGCAGTTCCACCTGAAGGTGGTATATGGACAGCAGTGGGGGCAGCACCAGCTTAGGTCTCAGATGTACTGGGATGCAGTGCCATGACCAGCTGAGATAGAGTAGGTGGATCACCAGGAACCAGCCCACCCTGACTTGTTGTGGTTTTGCAGGTAAAATAATATATATAGGTGAGTTATGAACAAAACCAGTGTTAGTAACAACAGTATGCCAGAAAATTGCAAATAACCCCATGACTGTTCAATGCATATTATGTGAAACAAAACATTATATAACAGAACAGTCAGTATAATAACAGCACGTCAGTAACAGTTATGGCATAAGGCCAACACCATAGGTAATTCCACAAGATATGTTAATATGCAACTATAGTAATACATAACATTAATAAAACACATGCCCTAACATAACGCTTATGGAACAACATATGTTAATAGTAAACCATAAACAATATATAACAATAATAAATGTATGAAGCTAAGGGGCAGGGAGAGTGATAAATACAGTCCAGTAACACCATCAACTATATTGTTGACTACAGTAATGCTATCTACTCGACAGGTGTTACCATTCTTTATGTGTAACTGTGCCCTATAGCTGGTGTAGCACATACATACCTCCCAAACTATCTGCATGGGACACTGTAGGCCAAGCTGTAAGACCTGCAGGTACACAACTACAAAGAGCACTTGCACATCAGGTGGGCCTATATAACTATCATGGTGTACTGTGGGCTGATATTCTGTTACTCTGCTATTGACATACCACCATTTCAATAATACATCTGTGACAGAGGGATTACACAACAGTAATTACATTACATGACAGTGTGACACTTGAGAGACATGCATGTGTACAGTAATGAGAGTAAACAACTGTCATGCCTTGCTTGGAAGGCATAGGAGTGAAACCAATAGCAGTGACTGCAGGGGACATGTGGATAACAGCTATTTATTGACAGAAACCCACTTTCCAAGACACAACAGACATACAGCCATACCAAGAGTATACATTTTATTTATATCTTTTATTACATGCTACTATTATTTCAGATATTTCCTTTATTTTCTGTATTAATAGAACATTGGTGGTAATGATTTGAACAGTCTGTGACATCTGCAAAAACACTTATATACACAATAATATGAGCTAGCTTGACCATGTACATGCAGTTCCTGTGGAGAGAATGAGATTTGTAATCAGTAAGTGACTGCTTGAACCCAATAGTACTCCCTGCAGGGGGACATGTGCATCACTTGTAGTAACTCCCTGCAGCAACCTTTCTAAGTCACAGGAGGCATACAGCTATACATACCAAGAGTACACATTTTGTTTATTTGTTTTGAGTATAGTTTACTATTACACCATGTATTCCCTTTATTTTCTCCATTAATAACACATTGGTGGTACTGATTTCAACAACCCAGCCACTGGGGATGCACATGCCAGTGCCTTTCTTTGTGACGGTCCCAAGCCCGGATAAATGGGGAGGGTTGTGTCAGGAAGGGCATCCTGTGTAAAATTTTGCCAAATCATAGATGCAGACAACAGTACAGATATACATACCAGATTGGTTGAGGCCGGGGTTAACAACAACTGCCACCACTACTGTTGGCCAACAGGGTGCTGGCAGAAATTGGGCTACTGTTGGCTGAAGGAGGAGAAGAGGGGGAAGGCATGCCCAAAGGCAGGTAAAGGCTAGGACTGTGATAGTGAGGGTCAGAAATTTGAATGTTGCCAGTATGACTGGTATAGGGAGAGAGCTAGCTGATATGATGGACCGAAGGAAGGTTGGTATATTGTGTGTGCAAGAGACCAGATGGAAGGGGAGCAAGGCTAGGTGTATCAGAGGCAGTTTCAAATTGTTTTATTGTGGTGTGGATGGGAGGAGAAATGGCATAGGCATTATCCTGAAGGAACAGTATGCTAAGAGTGTTTTGGTGGTGAAAAGAGTGTCAGATAGAGTGATTTTTATGAAGCTGGAAATTGATGGTGTAATGATGAATGTTGTTAGTGCATATACTCCACAAGTTGGTTGTGCGATGGATGAGAAAGAAAAATTTTGGAGTGAGTTGGATGAATTGGTGATGATTGTACTCAAGGGTGAGAGACTGATGATTGGAGCAGATTTCAATGGGCATGTTGGTGAAGGGAACAGAGGGGATGATGAAGTAATGGGTAGGTTTGATGTTAAGCAAGGGAATGCAGAAGGTCAGATAGTAGTGGATTTTGCAAAAAGGATGGACATGGCTGTGATGAATATGTTTTTTAACAAGAGGGAGGAGCATAGGGTGACATACAAGAGTGGATGAAGTTGCACACAGGTGGATTATATCTTATGTAGAAGGGCCAGTCTGAAGGAGATTGGAGACTGTAAAGTGGTGGCAGGGGAATGTGTAGTTAGGCAGCATAGGATGGTGGTTTGTAGGATGACATTGGTGATCAAGAAGAGGAGGATGAGTGTGAGGGCAGCACCAAGGATCAAATGGTGGAAATTGAGAAAGGGTAATTGTGAGGTAATGTTCAGGGAAGAGTTAAGACAGGCACTGGGTGGCAGTGAATAGCTGGGTAACTACAGCAGAGCTAGTAAGAGAGATGGCTAGAAAGGTGCTTGGTGTGACATCTGGAAAGAGGAAGGAGGACAAGCAGACCTTGTGGTGGAATGAAGAAGTACAGGAGTATATACAGAGAAAGAGGCTGGTGAAGAAGAAGTGGGATTGTCAGAGAGATTAAGAAAGTAGACAAGAGTATAAGAAGATGAGGTGCATGTCAAAGAGAGAGGTGGCAAAGGCTAAGGATAAAGTGTATGAAGAGTTGTATAAAAGGTTGGACACTAAGGAGGGAGAAAAGGACCTGTACCGATTGGCTAGACAGAGGGACCGAGCTAGTAAAGTTGTGCAGCAGGTAAGGATGATAAAGGATAATGACGGATACGTACTTACAAGTGAGGAGAGTGTGTTGAGCAGATGAAAAGAGTATTTTGAGGGGCTGATGAATGAAGAGAATGAGAGGGAGAGAAGGTTGGTTGATGTTCGGGTAGTGAATCATGAAGTGCAGTGGATTAGCAAGGAGGAAGTAAGGATAGCTATGAAGAGGATGAAGAACGGAAAGGCTGTTTGTCCAGATGACATACCTGTGGTAGCATTGAGGTGTTTACGTGAAATGGCAGTGGAATTTTTAACTAGATTGTTTAATGAAATCTTGGAAAGTGAGAGGATGCCTGAGGAATGAAGAGAAAGTGTTTTGGTACCGATTTTGAAGAATAAGAGTGATGTGCAGAGCTGTAGTAACTACAGAGGGATTAAATTGATCAGTCACAGCATGAAGTTATGGGAAAGAGTAGTGAAAGCTAGGTTAAGAAGGGGGCTGATGATTAGTGATCAGCAGTATGGTTTCATGCCAGGAAAGAGCACTACAGATGTGATGTTTGCTCTGAGAGTGTTGATGGAGAAGTACAAAGAAGGTCAGAAGGAGTTGCATTGTGTCTTTGTGGATTTAGAGAATGCATATGACAGGGTGCCTAGAGAGGAGTTGTGGTATTGTATGAGGAAGTTGGGGGTGTCAGAGAAGTATGTAAGAGTGGTACAGGATATGTACGAGGGTAGTGTGACAGAGGTGATGTCTGCAGTGGGAGTGACGGATGCATTTAAGGTGGAGGTGGGATTACATCAAGGATCAGCTCTGAGCCCTTTCTTATTTGCAATGGTGGACTATGATGTTTGCAGATGACATTGTGATCTGTAGTGAGAGCAGGGAACAGGTGGAAGAGACCCTGGATAGGTGGAGATATGCCCTAGAGAGAAGAGGAATGAAGGTGAGTAGGACTAAGACAGAATATGTGTGTGTGTGAATGAAAGGGAGGATAGAGGAATGGTGAGGATGCAGGGAGTAGAGGTGGCAAAGGTGGATGAGTTTAAATACCTGGGATCAACAGTTCAGAGTAATGGTGAGTGTGGATGAGAGGCGAAGAAGAGAGTACAGGCAGGATGGAGTGGGTGGAGAAGAGTGTCAGGAGTGATTTGTGGTAGACGAGTACCAGTAAGAGTGAAAGGGAAGGTCTATAAGAGGGTAGTGAGACCAGCTATGTAATATGGGTTGGAGACAGTGGCATTAACAAAAAGGCAAGAGTCAGAGCTTGATGTGGCAGAGTTGAAGATGTTAAGATTTGCATTGGGTGTGACGAGGATGGACAGGATTAGGAATAAGTATATTAGAGGGTCAGCCCATGTTGGAAGGCTTGGAGACAAAGCCAGAGAGGCAAGATTACGTTAGTTTGGACATGTGCTGAGGAGGGATGCAGAGTATATTGGGAAAAAGATGCTAAGGATGAAGCTGCCAGGTTACAGGAAAAGAGGAAGGCCTAAGATAAGGTTTATGGATGTGGTGAGAGAGGACATGCAGGTGGTTGGTGTGACAGAGCAAGATGCAGAGGACAAGAAGAGATGGAAACAGTTGATCTGCTGTGGCGGCCCCTAACGGGAGCAGCCGAAAGAAGAAGAAGAGGTGGTACTGATTTCAACAATCTGTGACATCTGCAAAAACACTTATTTACACAATAATATGAGCTAGCTCACCCATTTACCTGCAGTTCCTGTGGAGAGAATAATATCTGTTATCAATATGTGACTGGTACCATAATATGTCTGGCAGGCATGGGGATATAACCCAATAGCACTGCCTGCAGGGGGACATGTGCATCACATGTAGTAATTGACTGCATCAAACTTTCCATGACACACCAGGCATACATCCATACCAAGTGTACACATTTTATTTCCTTTATGTTAATATATGTTATAATTCATGCACATATGTCCTTTTATTTTATGCATTACTAGCACATTTGTGGTAATGATTGTAACAGTTTGTGACATCTGAATAAACAATTATTTACACATAATATAGGCTACTTGCCCATGTACCAGTCATCCCAATAGAGAGAATATCTGTCATCATAACATATCTGAATCAGTAATATTTATTAGTACATAGCATTGGATTCAAACCCTGTTCTGTGTCTGTAAAAATGTACTTCGAACACAGCATTTAACAAACTGAGCTACTGAGTCACTCCTACAATCTGACTGACTGATATTTACCTAGAGCTCACCTGGAAACAAAATATGACCTAGTGGTAGTGCTACAGTGTTATAGTACACTGCAGTGACAGCTGAACACACATGCATATAATCTAGTCATGATAGAGATAGTAGGTAGCCGAGACATTACTAAGTAAAATGCAGGTGTACAAAATATATTGTTCCTGGGTTAAAATAGCAGCTCTAATGACACGAGTATTGCACAACAGTTTATTATAAATACCTTCATACAGTTATTGCAACAGTTTCACCTTTTTCTTCCATAACAGTCGGCATTATGCAGCTGTAATTTCACAATTATTGCACTACAAATGTTTTGTACATTACTGATCCATGCTCTACTCTTTTTCTTTGTTATTTGACTATAGATAGCATACTACAGCTGTACTCACCACACTCATGGTGCAACTTGGCCAGGCGCCCTGCATGCACCTTGACTTTGTGAGTTCTCACCTCTGCAGCTCTAGGTAGAGAAGCACAACATTATGTATACCAGTTTAGCATACATTCAGGATTAAATATAGGTGAAACACAGGTCAGCATACTTACACACATGTGGAACATTGCCTGCCTGGAATTCTTGGACCCAGGTGTCCAAGAGAGCCCCCTTCCTTCTTTTCAGGTCATCATGGTGGTGATGACACTGCTCACCTATGTGGGGGATGCCAGTTGCATTGGTGAGGCCCATTGCCAGTCAGTTCTAGCCCATGCTTTGTACTCCAAGCCCCAGTAACTTCCCTACATGAGCTGATCTTCATGGATTTTGACTAGGAGTCCAACCATGACCCTGGACTCCTCAGTGCCCCACCGCTACACCCAAAAGCATGGGCCCTCTCAAACACCTGCCATTGTATCTTTCAGAGACAGAACTCTAATGGATTATGGTGTATTCCCACCTATTGGGCTTAATATACCCCCTTTTCCCACTCATACATGCCATTAGGCAATATTTAAAAATGCAGCACACTGCTTAGCACTGCTCAAACCAGCTCAGCTCAACTGAGCAGTGCTTAAACTGGCAATTCTTAATTGCTTAGCAATGCTTAGCATTGCACAGACTAGCTAAGCACAGCCAAGTGGAGCCAAACACTGTCAAGTGCTGCTCAAAGATTGTTTAAGCAGTGCTTATCATGGCTTAGCAATGCTTAGCAGAGATTAGCTGAGTGCAGCAGATCATGATTTAAAAATAATTGGCATAATTTATCTTGCAAAATAATTGCTTAATTTCCCTTCCCTGTATTCAAACCCTGCACTGACTGTACAGGAGGCTGTAACTCTATTCGCTTGGCTAAGTGGATATGTAGAATGATGGTATACTTTTACATATACCTCTCAGCTACATTGAAGCACTGCTAAGCACTGTGACACACACACCTGCTAAGCTATGGTTAAGCTTGACCTTTGGATACATAATTAAATGCATCCGGTTTCAATTTTCAGATATCTAGCATGTGTTAATTGCTGAGCATCATTTAGCTCAAACATAAAAAAATAAATAAATAAATTGTAATAGTTGTCATACATTGATATATTGCACTTTAACAGTGCAGGGGTTGTGTTACTCATCTGTAGACATAGTTAGTGACACACTCCCTACACTGATTCAATAACTGTTCCAAGGTTTTCCCTCAGTAATGTGCCATCATTAATATGCATGGTGCGCTACCTAGGGGGAACTGCGTACATGGCCATGGTACCTTCCATGTAAGCTGTACACTATGCCCACACGGATTTTATTAAATCTGGGGGATAGTCTTACAGAGCCTCCACTCTATATTTGGTATGATTATAACGACAAGAAATCTATATTTGCTGTTCTTTTCAGTGATGTGTCCAAGACTACGCCATGGCATTATACATTAACTTACTTCTATCTTTGAGAAAAAAATGTATGTAAATGCATGTTAAACAGTACAGTTAAGTTCACCTTTTAAAACCAAATGACACATGTTTGGGTAAGCACTGCTGGTTAGAGTTCTTCTCTTCCTCATTTCCAAGCCTCAGACTTCTAAAACATAATTATCAGCAATGGGTCTATATTACATGATCGAAAATTCAGATGTTAGAACACGTAATGATTTACCCCAATAGAGTGAACCGGCATAATGTCGAACGGCCGGAAAAAAATAACAAAAACCCAAACAAACCATTAAACTGCTTTATGCAGGGGGAAAGCCCCCCTGCACCCCCCACCCCCCTGCTACTTAAATATACCAACTCTGAGACCGCACTACATTGCAGTAAATGGAAATCTCCCCTTACGGAGATTTCCCTTTACGAGTTTGACATTCTGCTGTTTCGCTTAATTGGGGTCGATCATTACATGTTCGAACATCTGAATTTCTGATCATGTAATATAGACCCATCAGCTATTACCATTCATAAAGCAAAATAAAGGTCTTACCTGTTAGGATGAGCTGCTGTCTGTATCTACCCACCAAATGGCTTTCAATCCACTTCAGGAAACAGGAAATGTACATACATAGAAACATGCATATTCATATACACACACACACACACACACACACACACACACACACACACACACACACACACATAGAAGAGGGTATTCAGAGACAGTAATTAAACCATGTTGTGATGATCAACACCATTAAAATTGTGGGATGTGACCAAATGGGGATTAGGTCTGTGTAAGTCAACATAGTTTTGACCTGCCAGGGATAGTGATGCATAATGAAGCCATACATTTGTGAAACTGCCAATCACCAAGTAAATAGTTAACACCATGCTACAATACATCATGTAACCAGGGCCCATCAACACGAGTGAATCATGCTCACCGTAATGTACCTTCATATGTGGATCAAAGTGCATAACACAGTTACACCTGATGGCCCACAGAGGGAATACATACCAAAGTGCCAGCTCTGTTAATTTTGTAAAAGAGAAGAAATAAAATGTGGTGGTAGAATGAACAGAAGGAGGATCAAGCAGAGGAGTACACAGAATGATAATGGGAAAGGAAAAGTGACATGGGTTTGGAAAAGAGGGAGATAGGTGCCCTTTCCTACTTTTTAGAGAAGAACGGTGTTGGGGGATGGTGAGGGAACACACGTTATAAGTATAAGATCAGGGACAGAAAAAGAAGTATAGAGCACAAAAGCAGTTGCCCAGCCAAGCCCCATTAGTACACATACCATACATGACCAAGCATGCCCTCATCTGGCAGTTGCATAACCTTATACCTTTGGATATTACAGTGCTGTAACATTATAGTGGTAGGTAGAATGTGATAACAAGGACATTCACAACTTAACTGAGAATAACGCTTATACATGAGGCAGACTAGGTGATATAAATGGAGTAGGGCTGCTAATATACTGCATCTTTAGTGTGATTCGGAGAACATCATGCTATATTGGCTCATTGGCATAATCACAGCATTATAAGCCCTATATAATATAATAAGCAGCACACTCACCATATTGTGAGAAAGCGGGTGTAATGAATCAAATCATTATTTAAATCATAGCAGTATTGCAGCATAAATAATTCTACCAAGGTACATAGCAGACAGGAGTACTGCTAATGCATACCATATTGCATGGGCAACAATACTGTGTATGGTTTCCACAATGTCACACTGTACTAACTGTTGTGTGCACACAATGTACTATGTTGCTCTGGGTGGTGTTACACAGAACAATGGGACAGAGAACAGGCAGGAAATAATGTAAGGTTGGGTAGAGAGGAACACACATTCAAATAGCACGTCCACGGGAAGAGGCAGAGGGGTAATTTTTCCACCTGGCAAAGACTGTGCTGTTGGTACAGCAGTGAGGGACATTGTATGTGAACCATGTGTCCTTACTATATGCAATATGGCACAATGTCACAACAATTAAGTCACTGTATTGCAGAAGGCTGTACCTACCACAAGGATGTTGTTCAACATAGGCAGTCCAAAATGCATACTGATACACGTGTACCCATGGATGTACTGGGGCTGTTATGGTGGAAAAACAGACAGTGCATTGAGAGATTAACAGCTCAAGAGACATATTTTCTCCTATTGGTCCTGTAGACACACGGTAGGCATATGCTAGAAACAGGTAAATCTGATAAGGTCTTTATGGGCCAGATATGGTGGAAAATAGTGCAGCAGACAAAAGCTGTGGGTGACCAAAATCATAGAGATGCATTGGATGGTGACTGACATGATATTATATGTAAGCCAGCACTGTCACCAGAGTTGACTTAGATGTGGAAACAGGACTGCTCAGAAGTGCCTAAATGTATGTTACAAATGCCTGAGTGAGTCTTGAATAATGCTAGTCATGTATCATATTGGTAGGTTGTCGATATGGTGTAAGCAGACTTCAACATGTACATTACTGTCAACCAGGAACATCAGGGCTTGAGCTCCAAACACCTGCAACACAAGTAATTACTACCTGTGTATCTGTGGTGGATATGTCAGGTGAGTTGTATGACATGCCATTGGAAGTCAGCACTGAAAAAGTACCTCTGAACAATGTACTCACACATACCTTCCTGTATTTCTGTCACCCTGGGACTTCAGGACAGTAAAAAGAGGCATCCAGCACCAACATTGTGCTCATTAGCCATGTAAATTCCTGGCATGCACCTGCCTGTCATACATATGATTATTGATGGGTGTCAAGCATGTGTCAGCATTCAGTTGGTTACTGAATCTCTATGCTTTTCACAGATTCCACTTGGTGAATTTCCAGCATTACAAGTCTGCACATGCCTGAGTTCAGCATGCACATGACATAGTTAACAATGGAGAAAATGTTCCTCTCCTCCATGGCAGATAGAGCTGCCAAGGCCCAGGATGGCCCACCTGCAACATTCTATCCATATGCCCCTCACAAAGTTTACATAGTTAGCAGAACAAGCAGAGTACATGGAATGTTCACCCTCTGAGATGTGCACATAATGTGTAAGAGAAGTACATGGGCTACTTTAATTATGGATTCATAGATATTCCAAGGCCACTGAGTCTTATGACCATACATACCTTCCTAGGACCCCCCCCTTTATGACGTACCATCTTTCTCCAGGAAGGCAGGAACAGGTATTACATTATATTAGTGTTACTCTAGGCATCATTCAGTGAACATGCAAGGCTGATATTTATGCACAGGTGGATGCTACCTGGGCAATGTCAGATGTGCTCAGAATGCTGGTTGGCCTGAATGAAGACATTTATGGTCTTTGTGACTATTTCTAACTATTGCAGACATCGGCAGCACTCTTGGAAATTGTGAGTTAGTTTCTTCTGCTGTTTGCACATTATAGGCATAGTCAAGGTAAAGAACGGTTGCGCACTGAAGGTAAGTATGGTGGCTTTGGCATCAACACGTAGATGCCTTTGCTGTTTCCTTCACTCCTGTCCATGGTGGCTCAGATGAATGTGGATGAGACTGCACTAGCTACACTGCTCTCTCCATCCCCAGCTATAGCTGTCCATGTGGACATGGTCAAAATTATTTGGCTTCATTGTCACCTCTAATTCTGGACATTACCACTTATGTGGACATGGATGTCACATCTGGCTCCAATACTGCCTACACACATGGCTATGAGAGGTCCTCTGAAGTGTATAATGTTTGTCCAGCTGCACTTTGGACTTAATCACCACATAATAATCAGGATCCTACAGTTCCACAGCAACACACTACCTGGTATTTTCCCAGCAAATGACAAATTCCACTGGCAAGAGAGGTCATAGCAATACCCACATCTAGCCAGCACACCACTTGTTGAATGTTAATACCATCACCTGTTAACATGCTGTTTGATACTACACAATAGGCTAGCCTTGTGCAGGGTTACCACGGGGCCCATCCATGACCCTGCTACCAGTGTTAACATTGTTCCCCAATGCCACTGTGCATCCCCACTTATGATAACGATGAAGACTGCAAGCTTGGCAAGTCCATTCACTGTACTGCATACCTTGGTGTTTAACTGTATGCATCGTTTTTTTTTTTTTTATTCTGTGTTTATCCTGTCATAGTCTACAGTTGCACACCACATGCTATATCTTTGCCAGTGCTACAAGATATTGCACATATCTCTGTTTCACACTGGAAGCCACTGAATCCTTATCTGACTTATCACCAGGCTCCTTCCCCACTGCTGACACACCAGTGTTAGTTAGTGCTATGATTTCCCCATGCTGTAGCAGTGTATGCAGTGTTATGTTAGGTAGCACAGCTATCATTATAAATATCATGCTAGATTGCTTAAGAGTGCACTGCAGTGCACTGCCAATGATAAAAAGGCAGCACTCTAAACACATTTGATGATGTTTTGTGCCTATCCTAATACATTCTGTTTGACCTTTCTGCCTGTACCTGCAAGTTGTGGATGGTCTAAAGAGTTATCAGCCATGAGCTGTATTACTTGTAACACACAATAGTAAACACCATCATGAGCAATCTGCTACATATCATCATTTCACTGGGTTTGATAATGTGTGCATCAATCAGCTAGATGGCCCTGTGAAAAGTCACTCTGCATGAAATGCTGCTATAGGTCACAAGTGCACCTGATGTGGAAAGCATGGTAACTACCTGAATGGTACACAAACACACTGAATTTGTGCACTGCACATCACCTGACAGTTGACGGAGTGGTAGCCCTACCTATGTAGGTTCATCGGTTAGTACCAGGCTAATTGCCCTTGTGGGCAATTTTAAGTCTAGGCCACTTCCCTCAAAGGTGAGACAAACTCTGTACCTTGTCTCTGTGGGGTAAACACCTTAACCATTATATTAACCTCCAACCCTTATAACAACCTCCAACATTCCTTCAAGTTGATATACCAGATGCCTTGTGAACCAGGCATGACCTTGACAGAAATATAGTTGCTGTCAGTGGCTCCCAGGAACCCATAGAAACAGGCTATTCCATAGAATATATAAAATAATCATATATGGCAAAGCAGGATAAAACCTTTTAATGAAATAGAAAACAGTATGTGCGTTTGTTTTTAGGACATAATAGGACTTCATCAACTGTTAAAATTACACAGTGGTGACTCACTTTTAACTTAATCACATGACTTCACCAATAAAATTACATCTTGAAATCCAATTAAGTAATATATTTCAATTTAAGAACACACTTAAAATTCATAACATCGTTTAACCCTTGTTCAAGAAATGCATTCAGTTTAACTTGCCATTCTTTTACTTCCAGGGCATTTTCTCTCTTGCACTCTCTAATGTATTCATGTGAAAATCTATAAGGAATAACCAAAACCACCTATTTTCAGTGAAAATTTGAGAATGTCTAAATAAAGCATTCAAGGAATCTGCTCTGCAAATAGCATAAGTGTGCTCATATATTCTAACATGCAATACACATATTGTTTTACCAGCATAAAAATGTTTGCAACCACCGCACTTAGTGAGATAACAAATGTGCATGGAATTACAATTAGGATATCCTTGTGACTCCAGGCAACTACCCAAAACAGAAATTTATCAAGAGAATCAATTTCCTGTGTATGTGCTTGGGTACAACTTCCACATTTAAAGATACTGCTTTTATTACCTTGGCATTTTTCACCACTGCCTCCTTAAGCTCAAATATTTGTTTAAAATTCCTACATTTTTTATTTTAAAAATTTTGTATCACTTTCTGTCCTCTTGGGAATGTACTCATGTGGATTTAGAATTTTTCAATTATTGTTTAAAATAGACCTAATGCCATAATAATCTACAGAGAAAGTAAGATCCAATACTTTATGCCATTCACTAACTTCTTTTTTATTAATCTAATCTATCTCCAGAATGGTGTGTTTAGTATTCTTTATACCATTTTCTCTGGACTTAACTGAATATCCCCTTACTAAAAGTTTTTCTTTCAAATATAATAATTCATGTTTTAAGAGCTTTGGATCACTGTTAAGCCTTATAACTCAATTTGTTTGACTGCAAATAATATCCTCCTAGAAATTTTGAGGGTGCATGCTGTCCTACCATAAAATCCCATTAATGGGGCTGTTTTTATAACAAATTCTTGTAGCTAATTTAGACTCCACATCCTTATATACACTCACATCAAGGAAAATGGTATGTTCTGTGGGCATATCTACCTTTAACTTAAAAAAAAAACTGTGGAAGAATTTAACTCTTTTGTAAAAAAAAATGTTTGTCTTCATCCATTGCCCAAGTGAAAAAATATCATCCTCAAATCTAAACCAAAATTTTACATAAGTAAACTCTTCCTGGGATTCAGCAAGCTTTGCACGGTGTGCAGGAATAGTACAGGAGCTGCTGGAGGTAATATGGACTTCGAGAGATCCATGGACAAGCTCCCAGGACCTGCATGAGCACTCCTGCACTATTCCTGCATGGACACAGCTCCTGTATGCAAATTACCCCATTTGCAGGTGAAAACCATGCAAATGAGGTGATTTTGTGATCCAGGAAGCTGGCAGCTGGCTGTGCAGGACTAGTGTAATCTGTAGAAATGTACTCGGTTAGTAACCAAGTACATTTCTGCAAACTACAAAATGGAGCCATGACAGCTCCAAATAAAGGGTGTATATAATGTGAAAAACATGCCAATGGCCAAATATATGACCATTGGCATGGAAAACAGTTGAAAAATAAAAAAAAAATAACTTGTATTTATGTTTTGGCCGATTTTGGTCATTTAAACATAGGATAGTGGCGTGCAAACGGGATTGGCTGGAAAATAACAGAAAAACCCTAAGAAAAGCTTTCCCTGCAAAATCGCAATTTTGACATTAAAGTCAATGGCAGGCAGAAGACAGCAAGGCCAGTGAATAATGGTTGCTAAGGGGGAAGGCTGAGTGTCAAACTTGTAACTAGGCATTAGCAAGCAATCCTATGCAAATGAGGGGAGTTATACTGAATCCCAGATTCCCCCTCATAGCTAGCCTGCACCCAACTGTTTAGGTGCAGGAAGACCATGGTTCAAGCCTAAGAGCTAGCTGACATCATAGAGGGGTGTGTCAGGCATACTGTAAGCTTAATGGAGCCCCGTGGCTTGGGTTTGCTCTTAGCTTAGCAGAGCTAAGCAAGGGGGTGTGTCTGAAGCTGCCAAGCACTCTTTACATTGCCTCAGTGGGTGTGCGTGCCACGCACCGTGTTTTAAATGAAAAAAAAAAAGTAAACCAGGAAATAGCAGCTCCATACACATCTGAGCACCGTGTTTGCACAGCATGCCCCTGGGCTTAAACAGGAAGGCAATGGGAAGAAAAAACTGCAGTAGGAAGGTAATCAAGGAGAACTAGCATAGCTGGCATGTGAAATGTATCAGAATCAACCAATTACACAGGTAGCAGCCCAGTCCAGACCAGCACATTACTATAAACTATGCAAACACCTTTCCCTCTGTTTTTTCCCCACAAACTCTACACTACCGGTGTACACAAGTGGGGAAATTTTACATAACAAAAGCAACAAAATGATGGGGTCTGCATTTGCTCTCATAAAACAACATGTGGAAGAGGCAGAGGGTGGTGAGGATGAGAATGCTGATGACCAATCCACTCTGAGGAGAAGGAGAAGAGTGTAAAGACCCAGGGTAACCTACCAAGGGCTACATGAGCTGGAGATAGTGAACACTATAGGGTGGACAGGGACCTCCTACAACAAATTGTTGAGCTGTGCTGGCCATGCCTCACACACAGAATCAGCAGAGGGAAACCCATCCCAGTGGATACCAAGGTATGTGTAGGCCTAAGAATACTAGCCACAGGTACCTTCCAAAGACCAACTGGGGATTTCATGGGGATCTCAGGCATCAGCATCCAGGATACTCCACCAGTTCCTGGATGCTATGTCAACACATACCGGCCAGCACATATATTTCCACAACACCTGTGAGGTATTGACCACCAATATACGTCTCTTCACCAAATAGCAGAATACCCTGAGGTAGTGGGTGCTATAGACTGCACACACATACACATCAAAGCACCACCCGGTGAGCGGAGTAGGGTCTGCATCAACCGCAAGGGCTTCCCCTCCATCAACTGCCAGGTCATGCGTGATGCCCATTGCATTATAATGAATGTGTGTGCTGGCTGCCCTGGAAGATATCATGACTCCCACATCTGGCATATGATGCAGCTGTACCAGAGATTTGCTAATGGGAACATCCCTTATGGCCACCTAGTGGGGGATGCTGGTTACGCACTGGAGCCGTGGCTGATGACACCCATCAGAAATGTACATACATCTGAACAAGACCTCCATAATGAGGCACATGCACAGACCGGAATCATAATAAATCATGTGTTTGGGATGCTTAAGTCAAGGTTCCAGTGCCTGGACATATCTGATGGAGCCTTGCAGTACTCACCAGCTACATGTACTCAAATTGTTATTGTATGTGCCATGCTGCACAATATTATCCTGTGGAAACAGCTGCAGCAGGAACAGCACGGGGCATGGACACACAGCCCCCCACCATTGCCAAGGCCTACACAGGCACAGAGTGACTCGGAGGGGGAACAACCTGAGCCTGCCCCAGTAGGCAGAAGGCATGCCCAGTATGCCCAGGCCTTGGCAAAGAGGCAACGCATAGCACATACACTGACACGGTAGGAACCCAGGGAATGACACCTCTCTCTGACTCACACATACAGTAAAAGGGATGCCAAACATAACACTACCTGTGCTTAACCATGTATAGGGAGTGTACTATGTGCATCCGGCATAGTCAGCCCTCCAGGACCATCCTCAGTACTGGCCATAGCACTGGAAGCTGTTAAAGACTGGGGGGGCAGAGGGTGACAGGGGCATTTAGTGAACTAAAAAGGGTAATTTTTTATAACTATTTGCTACCACAACATAGGTTCACTTGGAGGACATTTTAAGCTTAGCCAATTCCCTTTTGGTGCTTGAATTAACATTTTCTGATTGGTCTTAGCTATCCCCATGGCTGATAATTGTATATTAGCCCTAGTGAGAACAACTGTGATCATACAATAGATAATTTGAGGGGGCCATGTAAGGGATGCAGCATTTAGGAACTGCCTCTATCCATTAGTGGCATGAGGGGAAATCCTAGAGTACATTTCCTATTATCCATCCTTAGATCCAAGTTGCATTTGAATATGGATGGATGAGCTTTGCTTTATTTTTATGGATAGTCTGTTCCGGAACAGTGGTAGCCTCTGTGATATATATCCTTCTCTCCACAACATTCAGTTTAGATACCTGGACTGAGTATTTCTGATGCCATTTGACTTGCTGATGTTCAGTAGGTCCATCTGTATTATGTTGGAGGATGCTTTGTATGCCAGACGTGTCACTTCTAAGCATTCTGTAGGATACTGAGTATAGTAATAAATCTTTGAGGAGGTCCAAGCAAGACCTATTGTTTAGGACTCGTATCCTTTTAGTAAGGTATCTCTGAAGGTATTCCAATTGTTGCTTGGTGCTGGACATATACATGCCAAAGTGAGCATTATACAAAATGATTGACATAATGAGAGCTTTGTAAAGGGGAACAACAACACCTCTAGATCTAGTCACAATCAATTTTTTTATAAGCTGTGCAATATAAAAAGGATTTCTTATGACTCTGGGCACATGTTGGTCAAAAGTTAGGTCACTGTACACATAAGTTCCCAAATGCCAAACAATTCGATCAGTTCTCAAAGGGCATTATCATGATCTTGACACCAGTTATTATTTGGGACACACCTTCCTGCATGATGGTTTAGTCATTTGGGGATTCAATAACATCTCCTAGCTTGCAGTCATCTCAAACTTAGCTGGCCAAAGCTCTTTGGTATTTCCTTTTACTTTTTGAGATGTATATGCCAAACAGAAAAAGTCTCAGCACCGAACCCTGGGGGACTCCATTGGTGACTGCTCTCTTCCCCTGTTTTGATCTCCTGCATCCTGTGAGCCAAGTTGGCCATGCAGCTAGTGATGTAAGTGTTTGTTCCTACATTATTCATCTTTTGTACTACACCTGAGTAGGGGATTGTGTCAAAAGGCTTGGCCAGGACAAGGTAATGTAGTGTGAACTGTTTCACCTTCATCCACTGCTTTGGTAACAAGAGTAAAGCTTAAAATTTGCCCATGATTTTGAGCCTTTCACACTTTCCTCTGGGCTGTTTTCAAACACATTTTTAGGGCCATGCATACATGTATGCATTCCTTGATTCACTTTCCTGATTGTATTAAATTATATTTCTTGTATAATACAGCACACAGTTAGACATAAGTTAGAGCGTATTTTAAATTTATTGTTTAAACATTTTTCCAGTAGGCAATGAAACAAAAATGCATTAACCAATAATGACAAAACTGCCCTACTCAAAAAATTTCCATCATAAAGGTCTGCTTCCACACACAACTGCATTTTAAATTTATTGTTTAAACATTTTTCCAGTAGGCAATGAAGCAAAATACATGCACCAATAATGACAAAACTGCCCTATTCAGAACATGTCCATGATAACAGTCTACTTCCACACACAACTGCATTTTAAATTTATTGTTTGAACATTTTTCCAGTAGGCAATGAAGCAATATGCATGCACCAATAATGACAAAACTGCCCTATTCAGAACATTTCCATGATAACAGTCTACTTCTACACACAATATATAAATATAGAACCACAGAAGTATAAGCCATAGGCATGTTGCACAGCTTCTTAAACTTATTTTCAATTTGGGAGGTGGGGGCAAAAGGCCAAAAATCAGGGGCACATTGTAAACATTGCTTGTATAATTTTGGAAAGTTGCCTGCATAAAATTTTGTGTTATCACCATGCATTTCACTGCCAAGTTTTGAACCCAGAACCCTGTACACTACAGTCATAGCAACATACCACTAAGCTAAACCAACTGTTTTTTGAAAGATAGGAATACAAACTTAAATGGCTATCATATCATTTAGTGAATTCAGTTCTCACTTCTCACCATAGCTCTCAACCTCTTAGCACAAAAATACAGAACAAAGCCAATAATGGGGGAATACAGCCCCAAAATAGGGACACATTTCAAATACTGATTTTATATCCTTAGAAAATTGCTACAATAAAAAGATTTGTTTTACCACTCCTAAAAACCAGAGGAAAAGAACAAAAATGTGAGGCATAAATTCACAAGTGATGGTGGCTAGGGACTACACACACACACACACACACACACACACACACACACACACACACACACACACACACACACACACACACACACAGAGAGTCCGTGTTCACCCAGCAGCTACTCACTCTGAAAATGTTCATCTCTGTGGTATGTCTCCCAGTACATTCCAACAGCCAGTCCAGACTCCATCCTTGAAGCAGCAGCTTTCACCCAGGCAGCTTCCGAAAATAAATACTTCTCTGATTCCAAGCAGCTAAATAAAACCATCCATTCCTGAAGCATTTAAAACCAGCCAGATTCTGAGCAGCAGCAGCTAAATAAAACCATCCGTCCATTCCTGCTTGCAGAAAGCATTTGAAACCCGGAAATATGTGCACCGCGAGATCAACTCTGAGTATGGATGTGAGCATGCAAGGGAATTGGGTGGCTGGATGAGATGCCAGCAGCTAGTAGACATCTATAGTGGCAGCATGAAATCTGTAACAAATACTGGTGTCACCATAGTAGACAGTACTAGGCAAGGTGAGAAAACCCACTGCAGGAAATGTGGTGGGCCATATGTGTGATCATAGGACACACACATGGCAGTCAGGGAGGCTCACATAACCAACAACAGTCTCAGCCAGCAGGACAGATGTAGACAAACACAAAGAAAGGCTGTGCTAAGGCCTCTGATTGATGGCTATGGAGAACAGCCCCCCCCCGACCTACACAGACATATTACAACAGGTCAGGCAGTGGGATGTTAGTTCTGAAAAGTAAGAAGTCTGAAACTAAAATGTAGGTCAATAAAACCTAAGAACTGTAGTACACTGATATGCCTCTAGTCTGCATGGTAGGTCAGAATACAGAATGAAATGGAGTACCCGAAATACCAGTACAGACATAGCAAATGTGTACAGTTGTCAAGTGTGCCCGTCCCTCCACAATCCTATGTAGAAATGTAGTAACATGTATGTGTAGGTATAATAACAGTGGAGCACAGATTACCTGAGCCGAATAAAGTAGCAGGAAAGATTGTAGCAAGTGTGCAATATGCAGGGCTGCATGTGTTAGGTTGGTGCGTGTTGTATATTGTGTCAGAGTGGTCAGCATGTAGGCATGGTGAGGTTTGTCCTGGTGGCCATTGGTCAGTACTGCTGATGACAGGGCCGAGTTCTCACAACTGCAGTACCAAACTCAATGCATCCCAGCAAAACACATTCCAGCAGTAAGCCATAGTAATTGTTTGAATGTAATATCTGTCACCATCTGAAAGATGGACATGGCATGAATGTGGGCCCAGACATACAAACAGTACACGGGTGGAAGTAACCTAGACAGACAGTGTATAATATGTTACTGTCAAATGGGCACACCTTTAGAATTGTACATACAGGTTAGCAGCACATTAGTTGGGTTTGTAGTATTGAATACCAATGTCGTCTAGCCAAACAGTGGCAGACTACAAAGGTCACAGGTATGAAGTATTGGGAATCTGCTGATGTCCCTGCACAAACCAGCATAAGTGGAATGCCCCACGTAAATCTGTGAGTCAAATGCAAGTAGCATCCATAGCACACATGCACCCAGCTCACCCCCACCATCACCCAGAGGTACCTCAGAGGTCTTATCCCTGCTGTTGGGAATGAGTACAATATGACCCCCATCTCTGTATGGAAATAGCCACAGAATGCAGAATACTGAAGAGGTGTCCCATGCAGGTGTGTCCCTAGCTGTAAGCAGCACCCTGCCAGCATCCACACCACTGGATCAATAATGATAGAAACTATTGATATAAATACCTTGCACACCTACCCTGTCACCCCAGGGGAATACAGTGGCTTGCAGTCTGGGACTGTAGGAGTGACACAATACAATGGTCTGCTACAGATGGCCTGCATCACTACCAAATGCCCTACAGTCCTCTGCCACAGGCCTGTGTCTCACCCTTACTGCCAATGTATGTTATGTCATGGACTCCCAAATAACAATATAACACAGTCCACAGAACCCAAATGCAAGGCCATGTCAACAAATCCCAGTAACATGTCCACCACATCCTACTGCATGAGCTGTGGACCAACACCAAATTACTGCTGGGATGAAGTGATAACTATAGGGAACTTATCAGATAATGTTTGAATAATGTTTGGAAGAGGATAGAATAATGGGGGGGTGGTTAGGAGAATGGACGCTATGGAGTGTGTGAAGTCTGAAACTCAACTGTGTGCACATACTATTCCTGCCTGAAAACACAGGAATGGGTGGCTACAGACCTGCTTGTAAACCACAATGTGAAGGGGTAATGACCAGAAATATGACCCTGCCTCTGGATAACCTGTGTGAATCTGTACAGCTGTGAGTTATGGCCACAGCAGGATATGGCCATACTGTCACGTCGATGGATGTACAGGTATGGGATCCTCAGCCACCACTGTACCAAGGTGCTGAACCATTTACACAGACCCATCAGCAAGTGTCTGCAGCTTCGCCTCCAGATTGGCATGATTGTGCAAGAATATGATGGCTGCAGACCACAATGCTGAACACAGCTGCATTCACTCTATGTTCCCCAGGAAATTACTGCAGGCAAATATGTATACCTGACAGTAGTTGATGACATAAAACATCACCGTGTAAAACAGTACATATGTCTGAATATCTTTGCTAACAACAAATTCATGTAGCAGAAGCAGCACAGACACAATTACCTACAGTAACCCACTATCCTTTGCCCATTTTGACCCCATATTGTCAACTGATCTACAGATATCCAGCAGAAACAGGTTGCTAGCTGTAGGTGTAAAACACAAAAGCTTGCACTGGAGTACAGCCTACCCAGAATGGATTCACACATTCAATACAAAAGGTCATACTGGGCTTGCTCCCACACTTAGGGAAACAAAGCCCATGTCTGACATGAAAATACTGGAAGGTCATATTGGGCATGCTCCCACACTTGAAGAAATGAAGCTCATGTCTGGCAACAACAGTGGATTATACATATCTGACAGTCACAGATGTTTGTGCACACACTCCACATAGCACACCAGTCATGCATTGCACACACATTGGATAGGAATACACACATATATCCAAGGACACTATAATAGGCCAAAATTACACATACATAGATGTGTGGAAGAGAGTGACGGACAGTGACAAAGAGCCTCCCATCATGAGGCCTGTCCCACCCAGCACACATCCAATTGGCTAAAACCACATGATGTGCAAATGTCAATTACTGTAGACATTTGCCTCTGGTATCTGTCAGCAATATAGTGTCTATGGTGCTTGTGATAACTGTGTAACATGACTGTACAAGTCAGTATTCATCTAGCAGTTGTATACACGTACCTGTGAAATATGAACCTGTGTGTGCCTGAGTGTTGTGTGTCTGCTTCCAGATGAATGGTTTATGACCCATGCACACATGCGGCACTCCCCGTTGCCCAACTATGGCAAGCCTGCTGATGCCATTCACATTGAAATACACCTTTGGTGAAAGAGTAGCCCTATAAGCTCTGTGGCACGTGCTGTAACAGTGTAATGCTATAGTGTGATGTAGTAGGTAGCTAGGAGTTCTAATCCCAAACATGGTGAGTGTGTGTGTAGGCACCAATGCTTTTGGGGCCATTCACATTCACTACACTCCCCATTGCCCTACATTGGCAAGCCTGCTGATGTCATTCACCTTGAAATACACCTTTGAGAAAGGAGTAGCTCTATAAGCTCCATGGCACATGCTATAACTGTGTGATATACTAGTTAGGTAGGTGTTCTAATCCCAGACATGGCAATTGTACAACTTTGTGTGTGTATTTGGTTGTCTATGTAGGGATCAATGCTTTTGAGGACATTCACAGTCACTACAACTTCCACTGCCCTACTTTGGCAAGCCTGCTGATGTCATTCACTTTGAAATACACCTTTGAGGAAGAAGTAGCCCAATAAGCTATGTGGCACATGCTATAACTGCATAATGATGTAGTGTGATGTAAGAGTTCTAATACCAGACATGGCAATGGTGGCACTCTGTGTGTTTGGTTGCGTGTGTGTACAGATCAGTGCTTTTATGGCCATTCACAGTCACAAGGCACTCCTAAAAATGGAGAACATTGATATCTATGCAGTAACAGAGACCTGATCCAAGGCTCCAGAGAGCACCCCTGCAATATCAGGTGCAGCAAGTACCACACCTGTCAGCCACCAAACCAGGACAAAAACACTAAAGGTGGAGGAGTGTCCATATTCACGAAGGATATTCACACCACCAGGCTACTTGCCAAACAGAATGTTCCTGAAATACTCCCGGTGCAGCTAACACTAGGTAAGACTGCAATCCAAATTATATAGCTTGCTACAGATCCCCCACCATGCCCCAAGATTCCCACTACACCTTTATAAACATACTGGGAAATATTATGATACAACCAAACACTGTAATACTGGGTGACTTACACTACCCTGCCATTAACTGGGAAAACTACTTATGTACCAACACGTGTGCCCAATGGTTCTAGGAAGTCATAATCCCCAATGCCCTTGGTCAAGTAAACTATAGTCCCACTAGGGCTTCCAATATCCTAGACCTGGTCAGTACCAACATGGGAAATCAATGCTCCACACCTATGGTTACCCCATCGGTGGTCAGGTCTTCTCATAAGCTAATCAACCTTAACATCCACATCCCTCCCCCACACCCCAGTAAGGAAACCTCAGTAATACACATCGCCAAAGCCATCATGCTACACATGTCAGATGTGACTAACCTCCTGACACCCATGCAGATGGGAACTGAAAGGACGACTGATAAATCCTACACTAAGGCACTGTATGAGCACATCCACTCGAGAATGAATTGTGCCATCCCAAATAGAACCAAGATGCTCCCCACCAAGAAAAGGAAGGCAATGTGGTGGTCCTCTGCCATAAACAAACTGTACAACAAAAGGAAGAAACTGTAGCAGGAATGAGGGAATTTCCAGGATGCAAAATACGCCCTTACCAGCCTTAGTAAGAAGCTGAGATCCCTCATAAAATCCTCCAACATTAGTTATGAACATAATATAGCCAAAGATGCCAAAGACAACTGCAAGCTGTTCCATAACTCTGTCAGGAATCTAAATGGTAATGCTCAGATCTGCTCTGAGTTACAACAGGATGGCATTAAATATACTGATCCCAAGGATATTGCCAATATCCTGGGAGCTCAATTCAGTGCCAACTGCACCCCGTCCCATCCCCTCAAGGGCCGATTTCAACACTGAAAGATTGCCAGATTCTGGTAATAATGGTCACACAGGGAAAAACCACACTGTCCAGGACTAAGAAAACAGTATCCAAGGAACCAGACAACATTCCAGGCTGTGTACTACATGAACTACAAAATGAACCGGCACCTCACCTATGTGCCATGTTTAATCATAGCCACACCTCAGGATTTGTGTCCTCTTCGTGTGCACAGCTACAGGTATCCCAGTCCACAAGGGAGGATCCACCTTGTTTCCTGGGAACTACTGCACCAGCAGTATGATGTGCCTGATCTGCCAGGCCATAGAATGTATTATCATGGAACTTATAAACAAAGACATTGGCAACCTGCAAACACTGTAGACCATGCAGGTTGGGTTGATGAAGGGCCGATTATGTCTCCTGAACCTGAGGACATCTTTGAATCAGTCTCCAGAGCTGTGGACGATGGTAAGGCAGTTCACACAGCCTATCCGGACCTTGTCAAGGCCTTCATCACCATCCCCCAGTCTACAATCATAGATAAACGTACCAAGCTGGCCATTAATCCCTACATCACCCGATGGGCTGCCAACTGCTGGACTGACAGAACCCACACTGTAAAAGTAGGTGACTCCAAATCCAGACCCAGACATGTGACATTTGGAGTACCTCAGGGTACAGCCCTGGGACTGCTCTTGTTTGGCATCTACTGCTCTGAAGTACAGACCAACACTAAGGGACTCTGGCTAACAAAGATCACAGATGACTGGAAACTGAGAGCCAATACTGAATCCCCACATGATGTGGATATTCTACAGAAGGGCATTATGGAAAGAGATGCTTGGTGCCTGAGCCATGGCCTCAAGCTCAATGTCAAGAAATGTATAGTTATCCCCTATGGGAAGGGACATGTACCCGTGAAGTGCCAGATAGGTGGCAGTACACTAAACACCTAAAGTGTGATAAGAGACTTAGGGACACAGGTGGACAGTGGTCTCACCTTTGATAACCACATCACCACAACAGTCAGGAAATCCACCTATGTGGCACACCTCATCACTAAGGGCTTTACATCCAGGAAAAAGGAGGCCATTGTCCCACTGCAGTCATCTCTCAGTAGACCCACAATGCCTCATTTGGTATGTATCTCACAAGACATCTGCAACAACTAGAAAGGCTGCAGACATACCTCACTAAATGAATCACAGGCCTAAACCAGATACCTTATGCTGACCATCTGAAAATCATCCAGCTATACTCAGAGGTATCTCTGCTTAACATACAATGCCATGTCAAACCCAGAGCTGTTGGACATGCCCCAGGGATCCAAACCTTGTCACCACAATGAACAAAACATGCTGGAGGGATGTGTTCTTGACCCAGAGACTCTCCAGACTCTGGAATAGACTGCCCATACATGTCAAGCAGAGTGCCTCTTCGGCCTTCTTCAAAAGGAACCTTGCAGATTGGATGGGAGATAGGAAATTGACCCCGGGGATCATGTCAGTTGCCCTGTTAGACAGGGGTCCAGGGAAGTAAATACTGTGGGAAGACATAGCCAGGGAATTGTCATGGCTAGGCATGTATAGGCCCTAGGGCCGATAGCCTAGTATCAACCTATGAACTTATGAACCTATGACCTACACTTTCCACTTCCCAACCTTGGAAAGCCTGCTGATGTTATTCACTTTGAAATACACCTTTGGGGAGGGAGTAGCACAGTAAGCTCCATGGCATGTGCTATAACTGTGTAATGCTATAGTATGATGTACTAGTTAGGTAAGAGTTCTCATCCCAGACATGGCAACCATGTGTTTGTAGGGATCAATGCTTTTGTGGCTATTCACAGTCACTACACTCCCCATTGCCCTACTTTGGCAATCCTGCTGTCATTCACCTTGAAATACACCTTCGGGGAATAAGTAGCCCTATAAGCTCCATGGTGTGTGCTATAACTGTGTAATGTTATAGTGTGATGTACTAGTTAGGTAGGAGTTCCAATCCCAGACATGGCAACTGTAAAACATTGTGTGTGTGTTTGTTTGTCTGTGTAGGGATCAGTGCTTTTGAGGCAGTCACTACAAAGCCCACTGCCCTACTTTGGCAAGCCTGCTGATGGCATTCCCTTTGAAATACACCTTTGGAGAAGTAGTTGTCTGGTAAGCTCCATGGCATGTGCTATAACTGCAAAATGCTGTAGTGTTATGTATTAATTAGGGAGGAGTTCTAATTCCACACATGGCAACTATAAAACTTTGTGTGTGGGTTTGATTGTCTATGTGGGAATCAATGCTTTTGAGGCCATTCACAGTCACTACAACTTCCATTGTCCTACTTTGGCAAGCCTGCTGATGACATTCACTTTGAAATACACCTTTGGGGAAATAGTAACCTAGTATGCTCCATGGCAATGCTATAACTGTGTAATGCTGTAGTGTAATTTACTTGTTAGGTAGGACTTCAAATCCCAGACATGGCAACTGCAGGACTGTGTGTTTGTGTGTGTGTGTGTGTGTGTGTGTGTGTGTGTGTGTGTGTGTGTGTGTGTGTGTGTGTATGTGTGTGTGTTTGTTCTTAGTGTCTTGTGTGGAGGTAACTGTGAGTGTACAATAACAGGACTCATTTGGGGAGGAGTGGGTTTTGTAAATGTCTTATATGGTGTGCCTATTATATGTCACAGTGTCCATCTTACAAGAATAACAGATGTCAAACAGCAGAGAGGCTAGGGTAGACAATCCATACCCCTACATGTGACATCATGAATTGGGGAATAATATAGGCAACCCTTGTATTACCCAGAAAACACTCTCCACCCATGTCTCATACACAAACACACTTGGCTAGGCAACAACCACTATGTTGATAGTTTCCTGCATATTGCTCACAGATAGTATGGCACCCTGTCAAATCCCTACAATAGACAAAGCATTGCATACGGTGATCCTTCACTATGTTCCCACTGGATGCCTGCAGCAACTGTAGAGTCAGCAAATGTAACCCACAAAGGACATACCATGCCTTATACACATGCCTTGTATGGACAGATGCCACTGACACCAGTGAATACATGTATCATGCTGTCAATTTAGGTGCAGGGTCAATCTGGTTTCCATTGCCACTTCTCACCACATGAGGTCAGGAATGGTACATCTGATGATAATACTCGATCTACACAACATGCCCCAGACACCCCAGGTAAACTTTTACATGTCACAGAACATGCATGTGGGACATGTGCACATCTCAGACACGGTCCATGTTATGGAATATAGAACATATACATGGCAAGCATTGCACAGGACTGGCCACCCACAATAGTAACCCAGATGAGCGGATGGTGAATACAATACCCACCTGTGTGGGCCAATCCAGACACTACACCCCTGAGCCACACTGCAGACCATTGTCATGTGGCCTGATGCCAATGCATACCCTTTACCTAGCCTTGTACAGCCTTATGGAACAGTCAACCACTACACACCTGTAAATCAATGCACTCATGCATGGCAGTACTGCCAAAACTGTGTGTGTGTGTGTGTGTGTGTGTGTGTGTGTGTGTGTGCATGTGTGGAGTATAATGATTTGGATGCTAGTCACACTCACTACACCTCCCATTAGCCTACTGAAGCTTTCCTTCTGATGTCAGACACCTTGACATACCCTTTGCACATATATCAGCCTGATAACCTCTGTGGTGCATGTGATACCTGCGTATTACTGTTGTGTGGCAAACTAGTTAGTTAGGAAGTCTAATCCTGACCCTGCCAACTGTGATAATGTGTGTGAGTCCCTGAGAGAGTGTGGCTGTGTCATCCTTGACACCTATTCTTATGGACAGGCACATGTACTACACCTACCTTATCCCTCCTTTATCACTGTTGCTGATGTCATTCACCATCAAATATACCTTTGGACAGCTCCCCAACATGTAAGTTCTGTGATGCATGCAATAACTGCATAGACCTGTAATAACAATACATAGTCAGGCTGGGGTTTTAAACCTTGTACTGGTAAGTGTGTGACACAAACATGCTTAGCTTTTACTCTCCTACACCCTCCCTGTCTCTATCTGTCTCTCTCACTCCCTCTCTGGTGGATGTGGGGAAGTACACATGCTTTGCTTAGGCAGCAGCTTGTGTTTTGTGATAAACATGATCAGCTGATGGCCTGTGCATGAATTGCAGTTCCCCCACTAGCTGATTGCATGTAGAACAGCTGTGGTAACATTCCCATAGCCAATTGCATCAAAACACACTCCTATAACTAGGAACATCATGTGGGTGTAGGCCCTTTTCATTCACTGTGAGCAGGACTTCATGTCAGTGATTGGCAAACAGCATCACAGATGGTAGTGGGATATACCTCTAACAACATGCACTGCGAAGACAGGCCAACAAATAGGAGGGGGTGTTCCAGACATGACTACAGAATGTAAGTTTTGCTCTTCTGAATTTGGAGTAATGTTGGTTTAACAGGGTTTGTGTGGATATAGCTGGTCTACATGATGTAATACCTGTCATGACAGTGTTATGTGGTTGAGGAAACTCCCACCTGTAGGATTATCTGCAGACTTGCCAGTGTTTGGAGTCTTATGTGTCTTGTGTTACTCACAGATTACCTGTCTTAGAACTGCAGAAGCATAGTCTGAGGATTGCAGTCAGTGCATGGTGACAGCCATGAGAGTTACTGACGTCATATCCCTCATAGGACATATGTCACAACAAACACTGTTACAACAGTAAATGTATGAGGTTATCACAGCAACATGTCAATATTGGCCCTGTGCTTGTGCCTCCAACCACAACTCTGTCAACCTTTGTCCATATGTCATGCAGTAAGAGGTGCATATGTTCAGTACACCATTATTTATTGACATCATACCTTATAACAAGCCAGTGAGATATCAGACTGCTAGACCTGTTATGTATAGTAGGGGTTATATTTGAGGTCATAACCTGGGCATGTACAGTAGTGAGGTCTGTGTACTTATGGTGATTGTCGACAGTGTGTGTATTGTGAATATGTACCTTGGCCCGTGTACAGACTGTGGTAGATGTCATTGTTCTTGGTCCTGTTCTATCTGATGTTACATGCTGCTCCAGTGTATGGTACCTTATCAGCTTGCATGTTTGTAGGGCTAAACACACACATGTCCCATACCACAGACAGGCATCGGACCACACTGTTATGTAGGGTTAGTGTGTGAGAGGCACATATGAGGATGGTGTTGATCAGACAGTCCATATACTGTAATATTAAGCTTGCTTACCATATGTGGCTGTGGCTGTCTTCACATTGGTTGTGGGTATGCACTTTCACACAGGTGTCTGTTACTCTGTGCTGTGACATACCTGTAGAGCCTACTGTATTTGCAGGTACATGTGTATTCCCCCATAAGAAATGTAGGCCAATGTTGTGTCAGTCTGCCTGTAGTTTGCATAGTGCTTTGTTACATGCCTAGCAGCTTTTTGTACTTATCCAGTGTGATGTTATGTCCAGATATTTGTCAGATGTACTGCTGCCAGGCTACCATAACTGTCATGTATTTCTGACAAAGCAGTGGGATGCTGTACAGATTGTAGGTGACTAACTAGTGGGTAGTATGTGGCCATGTGACCTCTGCACCACCGGTTATTATGTGTCAGAACAGACACGAGTGTGTGAGTGAATAAAGTGTGTGGGCATATGTATTCCAGTATGTATGTGATATATCCATTTACATGGCTTTTAACATCCACATTATCAATCTTGGCCCACATGTCTTGCACTAAAGGGTTCTGTGTATACATCTGGACTGAGCAGAGTGTGTCAGACTGTCCACATTTATTGGTCATATCTCTACTGTATTCTACAGGACCATTACTGTGATATCAGTGGTAATGTACTATGATGACCCTAGGATATCTGTCAGTAACTGATGGCGTACATTTCAATAGCAGATTTTACCTCCCACACACAACATTTCTGTTAAGACAACCCCTGTTACAGTATCAACAGTCTACATATATACCTGCAATACTTACATGACATCCCCTTGCACTAAGAGGTTGAGACTGTTGGTGCGAAAATATGACTCCACTCCATGTTCTGGACATATGTTAAACATATATATATATATATATATATATATATATATATATATATATATATATACACACACATATATGTATCTCCATGTATCTATATAGATATATACAAATATACATACCTACATACATACATACATATATGTATATATATATATATATATATATATATATATATATAAACTGTGGTGGTGGTGCTGCGGTAGCGTTGACGCCTCACAGTAAGACGTCCTGTTTGATTCTCAGCTAGAGCATCTTCTGTGTGGAGACATGCGTGAATGGGCATGCCTTCGTTGAAGGTTGTGCGTCAGGGCTGGCAACTCGGCACGTAAAAATTTGCTGCCAATCATTAGTGGATAACTGGGAAATCGATCGAAGACTCAACAGCAACATATATATATATATATATATATATATATATATATATATATATAGATAGATATATATATATAGATATAGATAAAAAATCCCAAGAAGAAGGTAGCAACAACAGGAACAGAATAACGCCAATGGTCGTCAATGTAATCACAAAATCAATTTAATACACACCAAAAACATTTTGTTGTTGCTACCTTCTTCTTGGGATTTTTTATCTACATTTGCGGGGTCTCTACTGTTTTTGGAATATATATATATATATATATATATATATATATATATATACATATACATATACATATATATATATATATATATATATATATATATATATATATATATATATCCATATCACCTCCCAACTGAATAGCTTCAAAAAGCAGCTGATGCCATAGCACTTCCCATTTCTATTCTGATCAACAGATACATCTCAGAAGGCTCCATCCCAGCAATATGGAAAATATCACGTTATACCTCTTCATAAAGGAAGAAGTTCCACAGAATTATCTAACTTTAGATCTATAGCCATTCTTTCACCACTAGCTAAAATCATGGAAAGATGCATACGCAAACAAATTTTGCACGTTCTTATTCAAAACAGAAAGCTCGCCGACTCTCAGCATGGCTTTAGGCCATTCTACAGTACCACCGCAACTCATCTATCTTTCTCTAATATCACCAATCTTCATCGTAACAACAACAAACTATCTTCAGCACTCTTCCTAGATCTCTCAAAAGCTTTTGATATGGTCAGCCATCAGCCACTGCTCAATACCCTACAAACCATTGGTTTAGACCAACACGCAATACAATGGTTTCACTCCTACCTAAATGGTAGACAGCAGGCTGTCTTATGGCAGAGCAAGCTGTCATCCCAACTTCCTCTAACCCTAGGTGTCTCACAAGGGTCCATACTAGGTCACCTTCTTTTCTCTAGGTCACTTTCTTTTCTCTATCTTTATCAATGATCTGCACACCACCATCCCATGAGCTACCTGCATCGAATATGCAGATGACTCAGTGCTAATATGCTCCGCCTCATCTCCTACACAACTTCTAACCCTTACCCAGACCACTTTCAGCATGGTAGAAACATGGCTAGCTAATCACCGCCTGTTTTTAAATCCTAACAAAACCAAGCTACTACTTTTCTCCTCTAACCGTAGAATTCCTCCTACTTCCTTCAACATCAAATCTAGCAATGACACAGTTATCTCCCCTGATGACCATACAAAGCTTCTAGGCGTAATAATACAATAACCTTAAATTTGATAAACATGTCACTCACACTATTAAGTCCATCAACAAAAAACTTGGCTCCCTGTACAGAGCCAAACCTTTCCTCACCCCCCTAGTTAGGGTAGCTATTGCAAGATCACATCTACTCTCTACTCTTATGTATGCCTCCCCTATACTCACCAACCTATCCAAAACCGATCTCAACAAATTATCAGGATGTTACAATCATATAGCCAGATTTGCTACAGGCATGGCTTTTAGGACCCACCATTGCTAGAGCCTCAAAGCACTGGGATGGCTAGAGTATCCTACCGTTCTACAGTTCAACCAGCTTATAGTAGCGCATAAAATATTCCATCAACCTGATAACACCCTTGCCTTCAAAACAATTCTCACCCCTCATAGTGCCCCCAGGCCATTACGCTCAGCTGATAAACTAATCATACTGACCCAAAAATCTAACAACTCTGCAGGTGATGCTATATTTTCCAACTCAACCGGTAAAATCTGGAATCCACTCCCTACTACCATTACCAAGGAAACCTCAGTACCCCTATTTAAAAGAGAACCAAATTCATTGGCTATGCTCTTGTTCTAAACCTGGCTAACAACTTCACTAATACATGTCTTGCTACCCAACCTGCTGTTTAGCCAGGTATCTATGCTTCATAGCATTTGAATGTCTAAGCATTGTGAATTATGAGATAGATCTGATTGTATTCTATGTTCACATTTTCTGATACATCTTTGCCAATCAGATGTAAGTCTGCACATTGTGTATATTTATATCTGCCTGTATTCTTTGTCTATATTTTTTCTAAACATGTCTGCCTGAGTTTATAACTCAGTGATGCATGTACTGTCTTTTTTTTGGTATGCGGAGCTTTTCTCTCCGGGCCTCTGTTGAAAATGGACATATATCCAGTCGGACTATCCACACAACAAATGTAAAATAAAATAAAATAAATAAATAAATAAATATATATATATATATATATATATATATATATATATCGGATATCCAGTCAACAAATGTAAAATAAATATATGGCCATAAATATATATATATATATATATATATATATATATATATATATATATATATATATATATATATATCATATATATACATATGTATATATATATATATATATATCCATATTCTTATGTGTTACTGTTGTGTATACTTTCTCAGATGTATCACACTGTATTTATCTGATATGCGTATATTTATATATAATAGCATATGTGATGCAACAGTAATATCACTAACAAGTACTACACAATTGCTGAAGTCACAGCAATTGTTCAATACTATTCAATATGTGTACTGACAGATATGTTGGAAAAACAGCAACTGTCTTCACAGCTGTCATGGTGTAGTGGTTAACTGCTGTGACTATAGTGTGCAGGGTCCTGGGTTCAAGGGCTCTTTGTTTTGTTGCTGGGCAGAACAAGGGCTGTTGGATACAGAGTTGTTAAGGCAGTTTTGAGCAGCTTTAAGAGTGCGCGGGTTTACATGAAGCTACGTGGTATTAACGTATGGTTAAATGTACAGGCACTTACACCATATAGGGTTCTTTTACCAATGCACAAACGTGCTTAGCTATAATATTGCAGCAATGCTGACACTTGCTATGCATAGCTCAGCCCTGGTAACCAGTGCTCACATTCCAGTCTGATAACATAGCAGGGTCATGACATCATAAGTGTATGTAATGCCATGTACATAACATGCGTCTATGTGCTGTCATTACAGTAGCAAGGGGTGTGAGTCTATTGTCTGGGACCCGAGTATATATGGCTTGTACAACACTCTTATCCATGTGAATGTGTTACATACATGGGTAGTATCCCAGGTTATATGCAGTTATACTGGCATGTAGTGTATCATTACATTACTAATGTCGACAGCGCTTTTCCAAATAAGAGTAGATTGCTAACTGTAGTACTGGAAACAAACACCCCAACATGCAAAGATGGACTCTGAGTCCTCATTGTCGTGCTCCTGGTGTGTGAGCTGTCTCATTAAATATTTCCTACTGGATAATGATCTGACATGCGGAAAATAACTGTAGACTACTGTGTGTATAGCACATGTCAGTGAGGGCTGCTGTCATGTAGTAATGGCATACCTATCGGTGTTAGACATCTGTCTGTCAACACATTCATCCTAATGCATAGCTAGTTGGCTAGCTGATGTCTGTCAGTCCTCTGTACAGATGTGCTGATGTCAGGTATCCATCTTGGTTACTTACAGGCAATCTAGGTTTGACTGACACTGACATGTCTGCTCAGCTGTGTTATAAATGCCACAGACAGATGTACACACCACATGCCATGGATACCTCAACTACACTACCACAGTCAACAGAACATGCTTGGGTACAAGTCTCCCAGACAGACACTGACCATGTTATGTAATACATGTTGCATACATGTCAACTGGAGAACCTCAGTGGCCCTCTGCAAGAGGCACTCAGATGATTGGCTGATGCATATCACTGTCACCCTGAGGATCACCCCTGTGGTGTCGGTTGATAGATGGCCTTCTGGCACATGGCAGGTGGCATGGTATCACTGTACACACATCTCCTACACTTCCCATCTCTCCATGGACAATAGCCTTGTACACACTTATGAACACCTGCACCAATGCACCCCAGTAGTGACAAATGTGTACGTGTGCATTACTGAGAATATCAGTGTCTGTGTGTTTTTGGATCTGTAGTTAGGAATACCCTGAAGCCCTTCACACTCACCACACCCCCATTTCCATAGTTAGATGTGGCTGCTGCTGTACCAGACGTTACATATAATTTGTTACACTCTTCTCCTTAAGGGCTACCTGGCCCTTGCAGTACCAGAACAACACTGTTGTACAAATGGGTTGATAGGCATGGGATAACCACTAAGTTCTGGCAAGTGTGTGTATGTCTGCATGTGTGTATATATGTAGGGTACAGCATTCTGAGGCCACATACCCCTATTGCAATATGCATTGCCACACAGTATTAGGGATAGTGGTGTTGCTGACCATAGGAGAGGCATGACAATGCATCACCCTACAATGCCTGTGGCATGTGCATTAGATGCATATCCCTGTAGTAGCACTCTTGGGATGGATAAGGGGTTGTATTGCAGTCCAGGACAATATGTGATGGTGGGTATGTCACAGTGTTATCATGGGTTGCAGTGCATATAATATCCACAGTAGGGTGTGCGTGCTGGGTATACTGTCATTACACCATGGTACCCCCGGTACATGTCCCATGTACCACTGTATGGTGACCACTGTCACCATCAACCATACAGGTAGCTGTCCAGCCCAGTTATGCATGTGTTGTGTGCAGCCTACCTGTAACACAATGGACACACTGACAAGGTAGTTAGCTCTGATAGGACCAGTTCTCTCAAATGTGTGTCTGACTGTTATGTGTTTGTCAGTGTGTATATTATGGTATGCCACACTATGTATTGTCCAAAAACAACCATTTCATCACCCATTACCATACTGTACATGCCTGGGGATGGTCTACATGTAACATGTAACTCGGAACACACCTCATCCTAAAAGCTGTGTGGTGTGTGCATTTGAAGCCACACACATCATTAGCACTATATACCTAGGTAGGGGTGTAGTCTAAATGTGGCCAAGTAAGAGTGTGTGTGTATGTTGGGGGCTCTACTTCAGTTTGCAGAATATACATGTCCCAGGGGATCATCTGTTCAAGAACTGCCTGGCATATGCTAACATTTCACAGGTATCATCATGTGGGCAAACATTCCATTACAATTAGTGTTAAATGTGTAAATGGCCACTTCCCCATTGTATAGGTGTGTAGCAATACCAGGTTTGGTATATATAGCTGGGAGTGGCTGTTGTGGACACAGCCAACATCATTGCAGTTATTGTTGAGTGTACCCCCCCCCCGTGTAGCTGGCTGTAATACTGTACAGTTCACGTTAACAGGTTAGGTAATTGTCTGTCACACTATCTGTGGTTCTACAGCACCTCAAACCCTCCAAAGGGTAGGGATGTGCCACCCACACCAGCACACATATGTTTACCAAGTTGTGGATTGCACTATATTAGGGAAGGGGGCATATACCCTACAGGTACCATCGTCAATGACATTAAACTAACGGACTGCTTATTCTACAGTGTGTTGTTGTGTGTATTCTGGATTGGTGGAATTACATAGGCTACAATGTGTTCCTTGCACAGGTACATACATCCATGTGTACAGTATTCTCTGTGTAGTGCATCAGCACCAAAGCCTCTGTGTGTGTTATACACAAACATGTGGTGTATACCACCCAGTGCAACTACCATTGTCCACTGTAGAAGGGCTGCTAACCATAGCCACCATGCACTCACCAGTATACACCACCACCCCCAGAACTATCAGCCATGTGGCACAGGCAGTAACTGTTATACAGACCTGTGACATGTGTTCACCTCTACCCAGGATATAGCACAGCCAAGGTGTCACCACAGTGCCACACCCTTTGTGAGATATGACAACAGACCATCCTCCTGCTGACACATGGACACCTACAATACAAACAGATGACATTATGGGGGGTTTATATCAGACAACCGAAAGCTGAGAATATCAAAGCTACAAACCTTGAAGTGAAAACCTCAAAACTGGAAAACATTGAACGTGAAAAAAAACAGTACACACCCAAAAACACAAAAACTGCTATATGCAGTGGGGCAAGCCCCCATGCACCCCCACACTGCCTGCTACTTAAATTTACCAACTCCAAGATCACACTACAGTGCAGTAAAGGGAAATCTTCCCTTCCCACACTCTATGGCGATCTTCGCTTTACGCTTCAATGTTTTCCGGTTTTGAGGTTTATAATTCGAGGTTTGGAGATTCGATATTCTCAGCTTTCGATCATCTGATATAAACCCCATTATGGGGACGACAATCACTCAGTGTTAATAACAGCTATAATGCATCATGGCTGGGCAGCTACACTTCCTGACATGTAAGCATTAAACTTTACTGCTGACAAGATGTTACACAACAGTACATTGGTACACTGTAGTACAGTCACTGTGTGCATCAGAACCATATTAGCTTGTCCCTGCATTGATGTTATGGATGACAGGGATGTGGCACATGTATCATCCTATGCACAGGGTGTATTGTTGGTTTGCCAGAGACCTAGACTGAACCATACATTTGACACCATGTGTGTAAGTGAGGGGTTTTAATTATTGATATGGCCGTGGTGATGTGGTGTGTGTAGGTATGTGGTTGCCCTAGCTGTGTTTGTATTGAGTGTGAGTATGTATGTACACAGTTCTGCCATGTGGCTGCCCTATACAGGTGTTTGTTGGACAGCTGCAGACCATACCTGGCAGGGTGAGCAGTTAACTGCCTCCAGCCACGGACACGAGAACTACATCCAGGTACAAGCCATGATATGGTACTCTCCCCTGATGATGACATATGTCTGCTGGAACCAGGTCCCTCCTGGAACTGGACAGGGCCACATGCACGTGGCCTGCTGTGATGTGGTGTGGACAGCACCCCCCTGCAGTGCTGGAGCTGGTACTGCCACTACAGGAGCAGCTTGGTTTCCTTGCACATCCACATCAACCTCCAGCTGATGTTGTTGCTGACCTACACCCATGTGGCACAACTCCCACCACATGCTCAAGCATGGACAAGCTGTGGTTGATGAGTCCCACCATCTCACCCCACCATCTATCCATGACCTCTGTATAATAACGGATTGCACCTGCAAGATCACAAATGTTGTCAGTTACAGCTGAAAGATTAGCTCTCTGCAGCCTCAGACCCTGTCTGTTGTACCATTCTATATGTGCCTGCACCTCCATGACAGCCTGAAACATGCATCTGATGATACCAGATGTGGCATTTCTACCAGGAACACGATGACCAGCAGCCCTCCAATGAGCACCCCTGTACATTTGCCTATGTTGTACCCTGCTAAACATCCAGCTATGGCTGCTGTGTCTGGACACATGTGCCATAGATACCACACTGTTCTGTGCACTGCCACCAACCAACAACTCTCCCTCTGCTATGGCCACTGGTGATGGGGTATCTATAGGCACTGTGTCTGTGTGCGGGGATGGGGTGGATTGCAGGGGAATGTCAAATGATGGTGCAGTTTCAGCCTCTGACAACCCCGCCTGTGCCTCAACACACCTATCATCATTTTCAGTTTCTGTATGGACACCAACATCATATTGACTGCAGGAGGGACCCTGACCCACCTCGCCACCTGTGAGGGGAAAACAAGAAACACACTTTAAGATCTGTACATCATTGCTTAACAGTACACACACACACACACACACACACACACACACACACACACACACACACACACACACACACACACACACACACACACACTCACACACACACACACACACACACACTCACACACACATACCTTGACATTCCACCCTAATACTTTCCTGTCCCTGGGTTTACAGACTGTCCTAAGTTTATTCTCTTAAATTCCCCATCCTGCATCAGATTTGGAAACTTACACTCATTAATTCCAATCATTAATGTATAATTTTTCTAATTGTCTAACATGACCTGTTACTCCATTATCTCTTTGACTTGATTGGAGTCGGTTTTTCAGAGACTCACTGCTGTCATCCAGTGTTCACCCTGGGTTTGTCCAGACATCGTGAGCATGGCCCCCATATGTTAGGGATTACTACAGTCACTCAATAATGTCACGCACTGGAGTGTCACAAGTAACTATTGTTCAGTAGATGCAAGATCTGTTGCTCTATTAACTTATTATGTGGAGTACAGTAATATTTGGAAACACTCACTGGTGCTGTCTAGTAATTCCCCAATGCATCTGTAATGCTGCATATGTGGGTATTCTTTCACCTTTTTGCTAATTGCAATTATAACAGTATACCTGGTGTCTAGTTTCCCTCTCAATGCATGTTCCATGCTACAGACCTTATTATATTATCAGCTGTCCTGAGATTACATGTCAGACAAGTATTCCTGGTGTCTCATGTGTCTGTCCATGTTCATGTACTGCACAATTTCAAAGGGAAGTCGAAAGGTATGAACAACCCCACAATCACACGTGCATACATGGACACACACACACACACACACACACACACACACACACACACACACACACACACACACACACACACACACACACACACACACACACACACACATTCTACATACATCAACCCCACTCCACTCCACCAGATTGCACTTACAGACAAAATACCCTCCCCCCCACACACACTTACAGGTGAGGTTGCATGAAAATATTACACGCAGACCTCCCATTACCCATCTGTCAACATGCATGACGTATGACACTCAACAGCATGCAGTGCAGCTATAGTCAATCCATGCTAGCAACATTATACATGTGTGTGATGCATGGGTTGTGTTAGTAGGTGATGCCCCTTCCCCTGGAGCACACTGCACCCATGTACACAGTATTGCTGTGCACCTGTTCAGCACCCTGGCATGTACTGTGCACCATACATCACAGGTGTACACACCATTGTTGAATGTGTATTACTGTGTCAGTTATGTCTGCTCTGCTGCTCACAGCCCCTATGTGTTTGTCCGACACATACCTGGGATGATATGTGGACAGATGTCATTTGTGAATGCCTGATATCTGATTTACAGATCTCATCATCAGAGCTGCATGCATGGCAAATACAATACAATTACACTGACAACCTTCAAACCTTACCATGGCTATGGGTAGTGTGCACACCCTTTTTGATATGACACCCTCTTCCTTGATATGCCACGGGACCACATTACTGCATATGTTAAAATTACATGAACCTGATATGTGACATATGACCTGTACAATCAAATGCAGTATCAAACAAATGTGTTAGTTGTGCAGATGCTGATTGAGATGCATACACTTTGTGGGTGCATATGTGTGCACGCCCTTACCATGATGGTTTGATGCACCTACTGTTATGTGTAGTACAGCAGTCACTATTCTTGGCAGGGGTATACTAGCATGGGCCATCTGCATTTACCAGTATTTGGTCAGTCTGCCCTACACATATCCCCCAACTCTGCATGATTGCAAGGTCAAGTCATGTTCACATCCCTTGGAGTTCACACACTGCCGTCACTATTGCTGTGGAGTCAGGCTTATGTCAGCCACAGTTCCTGACCCTGACTGTGTGCAGATATAGACATTCATAACATCCTTTGGATCACTGCTGCAGTGCACTTTTGTGTCATGATGACACCCCCTCTCCACTCTCAGCCTTTTTGCAGATGCTTGACAACTATGACCTACACGTGTGTCATTTTGCAGTGTCCCAAACACTGAATACCATGTGTACCAGCCTAGTCCCAGCTAATGAATGACAAACATTCAGGTGTACACTGGCACCGGTAAGGTACAGATGGGGATGGTGGGCCTGAGGTGGGGTGAGGTGTTGGTTGTGCAGCACATGTATCTTACTTGATACTGTCTGTAGTTTTCCAACATGGTCTTGGTACACCAGTACACATTACAATGTTATATGGGACACTTGTGTTTATCTGTGAATTTTACAACAATATTACAATGACCCCTCACATCGGCATTTAATGCAGTACTCCAGTTCACAAATATATGTTATTTAGTAGGTTATATGGCAAAAGAATGTTCATAAAGTGATTTCACATGGAAAATGGAATTTATTATAGTGAAAATTGAACCAGAAATGACTGCTCACAAAGCGAATGCTCCAATCACTACACTACTGCAGTACTGCTTCAATTGCATGCATCTTGCTATTTATCTTCTTGTGCCATTTAAGCTACAGTATGCATAGCTAAGCAAGGGGCAAACTCGAGCACCTATGGTTAAATTTAATCTGTTTGATAAAAAAAAAATTTCTACTGCTATTTTCTTTTGGAGGGGACAGGTTTCACTTATTGCTGTTTATTCCTGCATGCATCTGCAGATTTGGCAGATATCCTAGCAACCCCCTATACCTCTCAACCTCTTCAGGCACACTATCTGGACAAAGCTTGACAAACTGTGGTACAACTACAGACATATTTTCATTATTGCTCTTATAAACTTGGGACAGTTGCTAGGGTAACAGGATTTGCTTTAATATACATTTTATCACACATTTGAAGTCAGACACTGAAATGTATGCATTATTTACCGACTTCAATCCTGAGATCATCCCAGTGATTTGCAAGGTAAATTGGGGCACTGTATGGCCATGACATGTGAACATTCTGCAATTATTTGTACAGTTGGGAGGTATTCAGCCTCCTATGAGCATTCTCACTCATTATTATTGCCGGGTGGCACTTCCTGAGTGCAGTGGCATGTGTATTGTGAGAGCTCTGCTCTCAGACACCCCCCCTGCACTCATCCACACTCCGTGTCCGTTTAGGAGCAGAGGCAGCGCGCCTTCATTACTATGCATGGTGCACTGCCATGCTGCTCTTAAATGGATGTTTCCATGCAGGAATAAGCTATTTCCACACTGAACCATACTGAATCCTGGGGCCTGTCTTTGTACATGCATATCTACTTTTCCGTTGGTTAAGCACTAAATTCACATAATTGTTACTGGGGCACCCACAGATGCCCCAGTCAACAGAAAACTAGGTTGAAGACCTGGAAGTTGACTGGAGACAGAGAACAAATGTTCAAGAAATACTCAGGGATCTAGCACCTCAGGAAGAAGAGAAAGTAGGTGGAGTTGAAGAATGGCGGCACCTGAAAACAGCATGTGTGAGGACTACATAACAGATGTGTGGCTGAGCTAGCTATGGAAATAACGTACATAAGGAAAGCTGGTGGTAGAATGCAGAAGTTCAGGAAGCCACCAAAAGAAAGAAGGAGTAAAGGAAACATGGGATATAGAAAAGATGGACCAGACTAAAAAGGAACACTGGTTGGCTAACAAATAGGTTACGAAAGTGTGGAATGAATGAGATTATACTCTGTAAAGGCTTGTTTTAGCTGAAGCGCTAAGAGAATTGTATGTTTTTTATTTTATTCTATTAAAGTGTTTTGCATTTTTATATCACTGACCTTCTTATTTTTGTGATTTTACAGGCTAAGAGAGTAGTTGCAATAGCAAAGAGTAAGGTATCAGAGGCACAGTATCAGCTTAGGGAAAGGAACTCAGCAGATGCCACAATGATATTCTATCAGCTAAAGAAGATGCCCTTTATCAATGATGCCAGCAACAACTTGCCCACCCATTAACAAGACATCACAACCTGAAGGAAGGAGTACTTCCAGCAGTTTATGAATGAAGAAAACAATGCAGAAGCTGTACTGCCTCAGACACAACCTGCAGTGGAAGAGCAGTTCACCCAAGCAGAAGAAAGACTAGGACTAAGTTAAATGAATCCAGGGAAAGAAGCAGGCTCAGATGAGGTCATGGCAGATATCATGAAGATGTTGGGTTAGTTAGGGGAGAAATGGCTTGTAGCAGTTTCAGGAGAAAGGCATATCACAGATGAATAAGTACTCTAATGCCAGTGTACAAGGAAAAAGGAGATATTCACAAGTGCGTGCAGTATAAAGGTATCAGACTCCTGTCACACTACATGACTGTTCTGATGAGGGTGGCTGATAAATTAAAATGCAGAGTTGTAGAAAGTAAGATGAGAGATGAGCAGTTAGGATTCAGATCAGGATACAGCACATCTGATTCAATATTTGCAGTGATACAGATAGTTGAGAAAAAACTACAGATGAGGAAAGAGTCCAACTGGGACTAAAGTCAAACACATTCTCACTAGTTCGTCACTGCTGGATTTGGAAAAAGCATATGATAAGGCCCCAAGAAAGCTGATTTGGACAGTCCTCTGATGGGTTGAAGTCCAAAAAATACTGATAGAAGTATTGCAGGCTTCATACAAAGGCCCACTGACACCAGTAAGAACAGTGTTCAGACTCACAGAGTGCTTCTCAGTGGGAATGGGTATGCATCAGGGCTCAGCTCTGAGCCCAGTGCTGCTCATAATGGTGATGATCAGCATTAGAAAACTGGTCAGAAGAGACAGATCAACAAAGCTGCTGTATGGAGATTACATGGCATTACAGACAGGTTTTACACAAGAACTTCAGCAAATGGCATGGTAAAGGAATGCAAAGTTGAAAGCACATGGGATGAAACTGAGTACAGATAAGATAGTTGTAATAGCAGCAAATGGGGAACTCTGAAGAAGCTGAGAATCAAGATCAAAGGGAAAATAGTGGAACAGGATAACACCTTAAAGTATCTAGGAGAGGTGGTTGAGGAGAAGGGAAGTCTAAATGAGGAGGTCAAAGCTCGAACCAGGCTAGCTGCAGCCAATTTACCTCAAAGACAATAAGATACAGTGATTCTGATCTCTGGTTGTTGGCAAATCTTGAAATAGTCCGCAGACTGATTACCTAGTATTTACCTATGAATCTAGAAACCTAGGAACCTATGAGCAGTGGTGCAACCAGTAAGGTATAGAAACCTGGATAGTGAAGGCAGAGCAGTTGATAAAGCTGGAAGTGATGGATATGATGTCTCTGAGATTGGTGGTAGGATGCACACTATGGGATAGAAGATGAAATAAGGACATCAGAGCAGAAGCGTATGAAGCTGCAGTTGCAGAAAAGGTTAAAGAGAACAGATTACAGTGGCTCAGGCACATATTTAGGAAATTATAAGACAATCTTCTTAAGAAGATTTAGAAGAGATAGAAAGAAGGTTATCTGGACACTCAGTGAGGTAGGACATTCTACTTGGAGTGGACAAAGGCCTAATTACCAAAGCCATTTTATTGACCTTACCAGAGCCTTTTATCTTGATCCCTCAGTTCTCCTTGACCATCTCGCAGTGAAATAGGCATTGGTGATGACACATTGGCATGGTTCAAAAACTACCTCTATCTGCCACTTCTCAGTGAATTTCAATTCATCAGGCTCTACATCTGTACCTCATGTAGTATGGTGTCCCCATGCATTTATTCTGGCACCACTTCTCTTTCCTATCTACATTAACTAACTCTCTTTTTGGCTTATTCAGTTTTCCTCTCCTGCTTTTATGCTGATGTCATGGTCCTACTCCACACTGGTCTCTCCTCTTGAATTCGAACTTCTGGCTAATTTTCAGGCCTTTATTCAATGAGTCAGTGATAAACAATTACTGCTAAATTCCTCTAAAATAAAAACAATGCTTTTTGACACTAGGCAAAAGCTCACTTCTATCTACAGGACTTTAAAAATCCTCAGTGATCTTAATAGTGTTAAAGAAAATGCTTTTATTCAAATACTTAGGAATTTGATTGGACCCCTTTCTAAATTTTCATCTCCATCTGGACTACAAACACACACATACACACACACACACACACACACACACACACACACACACACACACACACACACACACACACACACACACACACACACACAGACATAAGCACAAACATACACACACACGTCTATGCTCTCCTGGTCTGGGCATAATAGGCTCTTCCCTTTTTTATCCAGACCCTGTACAAAATGGCATAGGTAAAGGTATCTTTCTGTTTTAGCTAGAATATTGTCTCCTTCTAACTGCTGCAAGTTCTAAAAGAAATGTATTCACCATCCACTCCATCTCAAATGCTATTTGCAGATTCATCACCTTCTCCCCAAGAAATGAACACCACTGTAAAACCACTAAAAAGCTAATTGATTACCAGTGAAAAAAAATGTGCCTACTTTCAACTTGCCTTTTAACTGTTTAGACTTGGGCAGCTGTGGTGGTGCAACGATTAGAATTGTCACCTTACGACACCTTCCCCAACTAGTCTCCAGTCGGTTCTGAGATGCACCAACATACAACCTTAGAAAACTTAAACACTTATGTTATCTCTTCCACACCCCTCAAACTAGGCTTCACTGCACAGACCATACCTTCTCAGTCATTGGTTGAAAACTGTGGGAATCTCTCCCTTTTTCCTTAAAGATCATTCATCTTACCCTATTTTCCAGCCAGAAATAAAAGCATATTTCAAGACTGTAGGAAAATGAACTTGCTATCTAAGTAACTTGATCTGACTCTATTTTTGATTGTGATTCTTTCAGCATGCCAGCTCTGATTTCTACTCATGTCCTCCCCGTGGTTGGGTGGCCATTCGAAAGACAAGTGTAAATGGGCGTGCCTTCGTTGAAGGTTGAACGTCGAGCTGGCACCTCGGCATTCGTAAAAATATACTGCCAATCATTAGCGGACCAGAGTTCCACTGTGGCGACCCCTAACCAGGAAAAAGCCAAAAGGCAAACAAACATATAATACATGCATTGCTGCATTTTTTCATTTACTCTGTATATAATGTCACTTATCTATTGCCTTTATACCCTCAGGCCAACTATGATATTCACTTTGTATATAATATTTTGTCATTCACTCTCTCTCTGTATAAAATGTCATGTATTTAGTGGGTTTATCTCAGGCTGAAACTGAAATAGGTCTGATGAGATCAGTGCTCTACCATAGTTAACAAATTCAAAATAATATCAAACAAAATAAATAAGGCAAAGGGAAACAAGAGTGTCCAGGAAAGAGATGGATAGATTGTGTAAGAGAAGACCTGAGACAGTCAGGTATGAATGCTGAAGATGTTAGGAGAGTAGCATTGAATTGAAAGATATGTCAACAGTTAATGTGATGCCTCATCCCATGTATAAAATGGGGAAAAAGGGGGCTGGTGATGTTTATGATAACAGGATATATGTTAAGGATACCTCAAGTGTCAGCTTCATGGATCCTAATGTTAGGGATACCTCAAGTGTCATCTTCATGGATCCTAATGTTAGGGATACCTCAAGTGTCAGCTTCATGGATCCCATTGTTAAGGATACCTCAAGTTTCAGCTTCATGGATCCTAATTTTAGGGATACCTCAAGCGTCAGCTTCATGGATCCCATTGTTAGGGATGCCTCAATTGTCAGCTTCATGGATCCTAATGTTAGGGATACCTCAAATGTCAGCTTTGTGGATCTTAATGTTAGGGATACCTCAAGTGTCTGCTTCATGGATCCTAATGTTAGGGATACCTCAAGTGTCAGCTTCATGGATCCTAATGTTAGGGATACCTCAAGTGTCAGCTTTATGGATCCTAATGTTAAGGAAGCCTCAAGTGTCAGCTTCATTGGGTCCTTAATGTTAGGGATATCTCAAGTGTCAGCTTTGTGCAGCCTAATGTCAGGGATACCTCGTGTGTCAGCTTTGTGGATCCTGAACCAGTTCCTTGGTATTATGGTACAAAATGTGGAGGAACATATCTGGTTCCATGTGATGGTGAAGGTGAAAACCAACATAGTGTGGGCATCTTATGACACAGTCTATTTCTCTAAGGTCCTGGGAGCTATAGATTCCACACATTTCTATCAATGCCCCAAGTGATCTATCAACAGGAAGGGCTACCACTCCCTGAACTATCAGGTAGTCTGGAATACGAATGCCCAGAAAATATATTCAGACTACTGAAGTTGATTTTTGCTTTATTTTTAAAGAATGTAAAATTATTGTTAAAATGTTTTGTAATACTTTGGAACTATTCTCCCTGGGCCTCCACTGAAAATGGGATCATACTCATTCCGACTTTCCTGGTAATCAAATGTCAATACAGTAAACTCCTAGTTAACAGGAACTCAAGCAACTGGCACTCTCAAGCAACTGGAAAAAAAAATTGAAGAAATGTAGTACAGTATTTCACGTGTTGCACTTTCTGTTTTTGCCCTGCATAAATATACCTTACCTTTTTAGAGTTTTATAGTTTTAAAAAGGAAGACACAAATAAATTCTGTCTCACCCCAACAGTGTTTATGGTATGGTATGGTATGGTATGATATAGTATAGGGTGCAGTATTAGTCAGGCCTATTTTTAATAGCAACTCTCAAGCAAGTAGAAACTACAGTAATCTGGCATCTACTAATCCCCATGAGTGCCGGTTAATTGACAGTTTACTGTAAATTAATAAATAAATGCATATATACCTACATACATACATACATACATACATACTCTTGGTTTGAAACCCCGAACCAGTGGCAAACAATGCATTACCATGTCAATATCATGGGCTCCCTGTTATACATACACCACAACATCTGCCTCAGTGTCACTGACATCCACCATTAAGTTTTTATTGTTAAGGTATTTTCAAACATAAATCTTTCATTCACTCTGAGGAAGCTTCACATCCACAGGGGCTTTACCAAAATTCATCAGTGTAAATGCTTTGCACACCACTAACAAGAACCATTTATCATTATGATTATGCTAATGAAGCCACTAAGTGCCACTGTCTGTGAATCACTGCTCTTTTTACCTGCACTATCCATACATGATGGCAGAAGCCATGCATGTCATTGTGAATACTGAACATGTGACCCATAAGCTCATGCATATGGCATGTCTAGGCCCATAGTTCTATCAGACAGCAATATGTCCTTTCTGGAGTGAAATGGTGGAGGACAATGTTGTTCAATTCATTAATGTGTGATTGTGTGCTTATAGTTACGATTTTGTTCCACCAGTGGACCTGGTTGAGTGGCCATGACTAGTCCAGGTAGTGGGGAATGCAGGGCTTCAGCTTGGCTTGCCAGGGAGGGGATGATTTCCCTGTTCTTTTGCACAAGAATGTTAGGAAACACTTGCTAGGTAGTTTTGATGACCTGTTGCAGAAAGTGGATGCTTATCATGAGCTGGAACAAATACTGACCATTGAAACTAACATGTCCTTTTCATATCAAGAATGCCACCATCGCTACCTGAAGTAGTGACACCCTGACATGCTTCACCAGTGTGAGTCAGAGATTCAGAAAAAGGAACCAGAAATGTGCTATTAACACTTGTTTTTCTGTTTCACTGTCTTCTACTAACTGAACTGTTACATCTTTTGTTTTCCAGCAGTAGAGAAATGGCAACATAACGTGGTTGGCTGCTGCAAAAGTTAGGAGCGCCTCTTCAGTTAGTGGGTTGTATATGTGGTGAGGGGCAGTCTGCTTCACATCTGCTCTGTTGTCATTCAAAAATGTGAACCTGATGACTTGTTCCTGTTCTGACATCCTTCTGCAGGTCCATTTTTGAAGGAGTATGTTGAAGAAGGGACAGATCACCTCAGACTCTGGCAGCCTCTATGTCCGGTGCTGGGTCATTCATGACCACCAGGTCTCACTTACAGCAGAGGTGTGAAGACCTTTATGCTGGAGATGACCTGCAAGATTCACTGGTACCATCTATGTCTCTCTGTCAGGAGGGGAGTAAAGGCTCCTTTCCTGCAGGTGGACTGGGGTTCTGCCATTGAAAGGTATAAGGGCTACTTGCTGCTGAGGTTTATCCTCAGCAGAACACTAGCACAGGAAACAATGTACATCTTCTGACATGGCTAGTCAAGTTGTGCAAACTTGTAGGCCAGAGGACCAGATGTCACATACCACTGGCTACCCAGGTGAATGATAGCTGGGCTTATTGTCATCTACATCAGAGTGGCAGCCAACGATGACAGGACACCACACTATCCCCCATCCTGGAGTGATCACTCTGTTATATTTTTTATTCTCCAGTCTGGATTTGTTGTTCAAAACTTTCCATTACCACTTGCTCACCCTCTATATTTATGTGTCCAGCCATTGTTCTCAGCTGTTGTGTGTATACTACCCTTTTCTTTCTGTGTTTGCATTCTGTGCTTATCTGTCTGCCCTGCTACGTGCCTTCCGTTACCTTTCCCACATATCATTGCTTTGTAAAACTTGGCAAATGAGCTCTTTCCACACTACAATATCTGTCCCCAACCTTTTATACATTATGATTATCTTTGTTGTGTACCTCTGCTTGCTATTTTCCTTTTTTTCTACATTGCTATCTGCCTCATTTCCTCCAAATTTATATGCTGAACAGGTTTGCCACTATGCTGTGCATAACCACATTAGTGTGCAAGATGGATGCAGGATACCTTAATGCATAATTAAATGACACAGGTGAGCAAGCACTGACAAGACTGTGCCATCTTGCCTTAGCTGTGTCACATATATTCTTCTCTAGGATTTGTCATGCTATATTCCAGTCCAGTACTGTCTCCCATTACTGATGTGCCTAACTTATTTCATGCAGTCCTTTTAAACCTCACAGATGATTCTTATTTTGCAGAATGCCTATAATTTTGTTTCATACTTTTACCTGATACCTCATTAATTTTTTGTTTATTTAGGAAATTATTGAGAATTATAGTCAATAATACCAGACCTTAGATTTTCTTGCTTCCTATCATTCAGAAAATGCATAAGGCTGAAAACTGTTGGTCTATTAACTTTTATTTTAAGCAAATTACAGTAATATGTAAAAATGATACCTAATTTTGGACTGTCGTCCAGTCCCCTCCCCCCAATAAAAACTGGCTTTGTCCAGAATTCTTTGCTTAGTATGCAGGTGCAATGAAATGAATAATACACATATGATTAGCTCTATACTGCTCAGCACAGTGACCTCCTCAAATATTAGTATCGCATCCGGTGTTTTTATTCAGTTATATCCAGGGCCGGATTCACAATGGCTTGCACGGAGTCTAAGAGTAGAGTAAGACTCCATGCAGCCATCATATCCGACGAGCGATCCAGGAACAGCCTGTAGGGGCGTGTAAGAGAGCTCCTAAAATGGCTCTTACATGGACAGGGCAGGGATATGCAAATTACCTCAATTGCAGGTGAAAGGCATGCAAATGAGGTAGATTTGTGATTCAGGAAACCCGTACCTGTCCGAGTAAGAGCAGTGTTATTTGCAGAAATGTATTCAGTTGACAACTGAGTACCGTTCTGCAAATAGCAAAACGGAGCCATGACAGCTCCAAATAAAGGTTGCATCCAGTGTAGGAAGCATGCCAATGGCCAAATATACGGCCGTTGGAAATGTTTCCTGATGCAATATAAAAATACATTTTTTTTCCGCCGATTTCCGACGTTTAAGCATAGCGCAGCGCCGCGCAAACGGGCTGCCATCTAAAACCCAGAATACTAAAAATTAAAACCCACAAATGTGGAATTTATAGAAATTGTTAATGTACAATGCAAGGGAATGGCAGGCTGAAGACAACATGGCCACTGAGTAGCGGTTGCTAAGGGGGGAAGCTCAGTCTAAGACATGTAACCAAGCATTAGTAGGCAATCCTATGTAAATGAGTGTTAGGATAGTGAATCACAAGTTTACATAGCAAATGAGGACAGTCAGTAGAGTGCAGGAGTAGGATATGGGGAGTAACAGAGTAGAAGATAGGTGACATCACAAGGGGGATATGTATGAAAGAAGTGAAGTTCATTGGAGCAGAGTGGCATGTGTCAGCTGTCATTTATACATCATGGAAAGAGGTGTGTCAACAGGTAGGCTAGGGAAAGACAAGAAATGGAAGGTGTATGCTGTGGATAACACCAAAGTTTCTTGCTGAGCAGGCATGCACGCGTGAGCGCGCGTGTAAACCCGAGTAAGACAGTGTGAACGCGTGTAAGCGTGAGTGCGCACGTTTTAGCCGGAGTAAGCATGTATAAGGCTGTTTAAGATGTTGTAAGCGCATTTGTGCTGGTGTGCTGGCATTTTAACCGAATAAGAAAGTTTTAGTCCGTGTAAGCATGTGTGCACGTGTTAGCAGCTGTGCGTGTGTTTGCGCTTGTGTGCACGGTGCTCCCCCCCTGAGGAGACAGAAAGGAAAAAGGAAGCACAACAAATAGTAGTAAGCTACCAGGGAGTACTAGCAGAACTATCAGGTGAAAACAATCAGAATCAGGCAATTACACAGGCAGTACACTAGCCCAGCCCAGCCTAACACTTAAAACTCTGCAAGCAACAGTCCATTATGTTTCTCACAAGAGACACTGCAGTAAGCTAATAGAAGTGAAAACTGAAAAAGCTTTACTGAGACAAAGAAATGTTAGGGGCTGCCATTGCTGTTATAAGGTGACATACGCAACATGCTGAGGGTGGTGACAATGGAAATGATGCAGGACAACCCTCAGTGAGGAGATAGAGAAGAGTGTACAGGCCCAGGGTAACTTACCAGGGGCTACATGAGCTGGGGATAGTGGAGCGCTATGGAGTGGACAGAGACCTCCTGCAGCAAATTGTTGAGCTGTGCAGGCCATGCCTCACACACAGAACCAACAGAGGGGAACCCATCCCAGTGGAAACCAAGGTATGTGTTGGCCTAAGAATACTACCAACATGTACCTTCCAGAGACCAACTGGTGATATGATGGGGATATCACAAGCATGAGCATCCAGGGTACTACACCAGTTTCTGGATGCCATGTCAGCACATGTCGGTGATCATGTATATTTCCCCAATTCCCGTGAGGTATTGGCCAGCAATATGCATCTCTTCCAGCAAATAGCGGAATACCCTGAGGTAGTGGGTGCAATAGACTGCACGCACATATGTATCAAAGTACCAGCCGGCGAGCGGGGAAGGGTCTACTTCAACCGCAAGGGCTTCCCCTCCATCAACTGCCAGGTCATGTGTCATGCCCAGGGCATAAAACTGAATGTGTGTGCAGGCTGCCTTGGTAGCTACCATGATTCCCATATCTGGCATCTGACACAGCTGTACCAGACATTTGCCAATGGGGACATCCCACATGGTCACCTAGTGGGGGATGCTGGCTATGCACTGGAGCCGTGGCTGATGACACCCATCAGAAATGCACACACACCTGAACAGGAACACCATAATGAGGCACACGCACAAACACGTAATGTAATAGAGCGTGTGTTTGGGCTGCTCAAGTCACGGTTCCAGTGCCTGGACACATCTGGTGGAGCCTTGCAGTACTCACCAACTACATGTACCCAAATTGTCATGGTATGTGCTATGCTACATAATATGATCCTGTGAAAACAGCTGAAGCAGGACCAGCATAGACCTGGGCCAAGCAGCCCCCCACCATTGCCAAGGCCATCACAGGCAGAGCGTGATTCGGAGGAGGAACAACCTGAGACTGCCCCAGTAGGCAGAAGGAGGCGTGCCCAGTATGCTTTGGCATTGACAAAGAGGCAACGCATAGCACATACTCTGGCTCAGTAGGAACTCTGGAAATGATACCTCTCTCTGACTCACACATAAAGTAAAAGGGATGCCTAAGTTGACACTACCTGCTTCCAAACATGTACAGGGAGTGTAGTATGTGCATCCGACATAGGCAGCCCTGCAGCACCACCTAAGGCATGAATGCCATGTGTTAAGCAATATAAAGCAGTGCTAAACAGCAATTAAAACCATGTAGTATATGCAAACAAAATCGCACACACCAACTAGCACAACTGAGGTCAATGTTCAGTAATATTGGGCAACGTTCAGCAATGTTGGTGAATATTGAGCATGTCGGACAAGCCTGGTCTAAGTAGGGCATAGCTGAACAAAAGCCAACATGCTCATATTTGCTTAACAGGCCCTTAAGCAGTCTGGTCTGCTCAGTATGAAAATATAAAGCAGTGATGGGCCTCGAACCCAGGATACTGTGCGCTATAGCCAAAGTACTGAACCACTAAACCATGGGAGTATTGCAGTGGTCCACCTGTATGACGGAATGTTGATAAGTCTATGCAAAGCATTCCATGGAAACCCTGCGGACACAGCATAATCCTTGTTGAGTTATGACACAAAGGTGAGTCCTGCAGTGAGAACAGAACCTGACTTCCAACACACAGAGTATAAATGTTAATATTCGTCATGTTCACACACATCAACAAATGTAGTGGACCTCAGATAGCAACATACTGAAGGGTCACACTGGGCATGCTCACACACTTGAATAAATGAGACAGATGTCAGGCAACAAAACATGGAATGGCAGAACTGGGCATGCTCACACACTTAGGCCATGTCTGAGTACAGCAGTGGGCCACTCATATCTGGCAGTTGCATGTGTTAACCCAGGAACCTGTCACAATACAGGAATCCACCCTGTGCACACAGTTATATGACAACAGACACATCTATAATATAGTGGAACCCTGTCATAATCAGATATGTTCTGCAGATACCAAATTTGTTCATGGAAACTGGTAAAGCAAAGATGATAAAGACCTGCAAACAGTATCAGCAATAAACATTGTGCATCTTGAACATTAGCATAGGTTCAGAGGTTGATACTAGGCTATCTGCCCTAGGGCATGTAGAAGCCTAGCCAGAGTGTGTTTGGCATTCACAACCCTGTCAGATTACTACACTGTGTGTGTGAATAGTAGGTCACACAAGATAGCCCATGTACGTTTAGGCTAGTGTGCCTCTGTCTAGCAGGGACACAGAAGATATCCCAGGGGTAAATATGCAATCACCCATACAGTCGTCAAGATGTCTCCAGTAGATGGTCAGTGGGTGGCTCTGCCTATGTGAAACTGGGATTACATTCTGTAGTGAGTGGAGCCTCTGGGATAAGAATCTGTCCCTCCACAATGTCCTATTAACATCTGTGCTGAGGTATACGTCCCTGGAGTGTGTAGCTCCAAGGGAGTTGGATATCCTGAGGTGGAGCATGTCCAGTAATTCTGGGTTGGGTATATCTGTAAACAACAGGCACACATCATATCTGAGTAGGTGGTAAACGACTGAGTAGAGCTGTAGTTACTGCATCTGAACAATGCAGGGCATCTGTGTGAGTCCCTAGATCTGCTTGGTGAGGACCTTCCGTGGCCAGTACAGTTGTTGCAGGTGTCAGGTAAGGTACACCCCAAATGTGGCATTGTAACCAAGCATGGATCTGATGAGTATAGGGGCACAATGACCTCACTCGATCTAGCTGTGAAACCATATGGGATAAGGTGGCCCACATAGACGGTGTGTCCAACCACTTTGGCAACGTGAATGTTAAAGGCAACAGTACAAACAAGTCATGTCCCCAAACCCCTAACAACTCCTACAGTATGTAATGGAGTACTACCTATGTGGTAATGTGTCAGCATGTTGTTACTCCCAAAGGGGATGACTATGCAACTAATGGCATTTAGCTGTAGGCCATGGCTCAGGCAACAGTCATCTATCTTTGTGAGACCCTGATTGAGTATGCATGTGGCAGCTGGGGAGTTGATCATGGCACCCAGTTTGCAGTCAAGTGCAAACATGTTCAGCCATATTCCCCCTGTGGTAGCCTGTACGTAAAACAAATATATACTGAACAAGAGAGGTCCCAGGACTAAGCCATGTGGGATGCCGTGTGGGATGCCATGTATAACTGGTGTATAGTCAGACATGGCACCTGCAATTCTGACCATGTGGGTGCTATCCCTGATCTAGGTATCAATCCATTGTGTGAGATATGTGTCCATATTGACACTGGTGAGCCTATGCATAATGGCCCAGTGGGTTATGGTGTTGAAAGGCTCTGCAAGGTTCAGGTAGGCTGTGTGGACAGCCGTCCCTATGTCGATGGACCTGTTAGCCATTTAAAGAATACAAACAGGTTCAAGAGGCAAGATCTACCCACAACAATGCTGAAATGTGTAGGACTGTGAAACCATATGGGATAAGGTGGCCCACATAGAAGGTGTGTCCAACCACTTTGGCAACGTGAATGTTAAAGGCAACAGTACAAACAAGTCATGTCCCCAAAACCCTAACAACTCCTACAGTATGTAATGGAGTACTACCTATGTGGTAATGTGTCAGCATGTTGTTACTCCCGATGTCTATGTGTATGAGTCCTATGACAATATGCTCCATAGCTTTGCAGAACAGGCTACATAGGCTTATAGGGCAATATTGTCTGTGGTCCGTTGTGGCACCAACTCTGTGGAGTGGGACCAGTGTCGCAGTATGCCATTCCTTGGGTACATATCCTGTGGTAACTCCGATATTGAACAGTGATGTAATGTGAGGGTTGCGTTTGTCATGATGCTCATGTAGGATGCAGGCTGGGACACCAACTGGTCACATCGATACTGTGATGTACGCTATGGGGAGGGCAGCACTTACCTGTTACTGTGTGATGTCAGGGAGATTATACACTGTTGGGATGGATAGTTGCTTCTTAGGGGGGATGGGTGGGAGACATCTGCACTGAACCTGTTTGCCAGGATGTAGGCAATGCCAGTGGGTTCAGGGTAGGTTTAGTCAGTATGCAGTAACTCACAGCATATCAGTGAGTGTCCACCCAGGTTCCTGACATAACTGAAGAAGGCCGTGTGATAGTCCTACGTGTCTATTGCAATTGTCTGGTAGAAGCGGTCCTTAGAAAAGTCCATGAGTGATTGTAGCTGTCTGCTAGTACAGATCACAGATGCCTTCCCAGTCTGGGATTGTGCTCTATCATGTAGTAGCTTCCTCCTGACGTTGTACAGCTTATTAATGGCTGGGGTCTACTAGACAGGTCCCCTGCCATTGTAGTAGTGGGTCCTGTTGTTATTTGGGATAGCACAATCCATGCAGTCCACTAGGTGTCCATAGAATGTGTATGTAAAGGATGCAGCAGTGTGAGTCATATATGCCACTGTCTCAGGATCTCTGAAGGATACCACCTTGCTTCGGTGAAATGAGATGTTAGCTCATGAGAAGTTCACCAAGATTACCCAGGATGGGTGCGTGGAGGGTATATGTATGTCCTGTGAGATACATGTATGTTCTAACCTTACCAATGAGGGGTATATCGTTGGTGTGGAACATAGAGTCGCCATGTTGATGATGATCAGGTCCAATATGTATTCCCCCTTGTGGCTGTGCTGACTGGTTGTGCCATAGCATATGAGTCCACAATTTGTAGTGACTGTTGGATGAGGGTGTTGAGGCTTGAGTAGTATCCCCAGTCAATATTTGTGTATATGAAGTCACACAATATAATGGTGTTTGTGGAGAGCTTCACATTCTCCATAGTTCCCATGAAAGCCAAGTGTGGTTCCTGAGTTTGAGAGTGTGTTCTGTAGCAGGCAGCAAACTGAAAGGCAGTATTGCACAATGGTAGTTGTATATGTATGGTCTGTGATGCTTTGTGCAGTGCTACTAACCTGGAGGTGTGTATCTGTGATGTATATGGATACTCCCCCTAGTTGTGTTGTCTGTTGCAAGTCTTGTTGTCAGACAGCATGGTATGAAACATAACCTGGTAGTGCTGGTGTGCATAAGCGAGCCTGATCCAGGTGTTTGTCAGTACACAGATATTGCTATCCTCCATACTGAGGAGAGTCCTGAGTGGCCACAATATGAGGTTAACACAACTGTTGCTGAGCAGCATTACTCTTAGTTTCATTTAACCTGTAATGTCTATGGAGGTGGGTTTGTCTTCTGAGCCCTGCTTAGAAAAGGCACTATGGTGGTAGCAAGAGCCTTAGCCAGCATTCCAAAGGCCAAGGGTGACAGGTACAAGCTGTCCATAGTGAAGCTACGTGGCATGTTGAGCATGTCACCATACACTGACAGACACTGTATCCCCTATGAATAAAACAAATTTGTTAGGCAACTGTTAAATGTGATATGTGTTTCTGTATACTGTGACATCATAATTGGTGGGTGTAAGATGCTAGACAAGGTCAGGGTTATACTGGCCTGGGCTACATGAACAGAGTGTTCCTCCATGTATCATGTCATATGGTCCAGGGAGTCATTTCTGAGGTTATACACACCAGCATGGACAATGATGATGCCAGTCTTGTACTTGCTTTGGAGTGACCTGACTGCCTGTGTTATGCGGCAGATCCTGGCACCTAACAGACAGCCCAAAGTGACTATTCCTTTGTTAGGGCTGGTGAGTGGTACGTCAGTGTGTCTGACAATAAGTGTCGCCTATTACAAGTGTATTAGGTGTGTTGTTTAGCCTGAAGGGCAGTGACTGTGTGGCACACTGACATTGTGAACATTGTGATATGTGGGTATTGTAGTGGGGTAGCAGGTGTGTGTGTGTCTACTTTGGAGGTCTCTGCTGCTTAGATAAAGTACATTTACAGCATCCGAGTATGTCTATGTGTGTTAATGTGGTTTGAGTGCTGCTGCTAGAGGATATGTGAGACTGATATTTGGTGTGTGTGGTTACCTTCACCACCTGATAGACTGTGCCAGTCATGGGTCGAGAGAGTTCAGCTCCCTGTATGTCAATATAGGTGCATCTCACACATATATCTGAGTTTGTCGGGAGGAGGAGAGGGTTGTCTGTGTACATGAGGCAGATGTGACATTGTGTCAATATCACAATATCCACCAGCTGGACTGAAGAGTACACACAAAACCGACCCCTGGACATGTCAGGATATTATGATGACATACTCTGTAGCCTGATCACAAAGGATCAGTAGGGTGTTAAGCATGTAAAAGAGTATAACAGGGATTAGTGCTCATGTTTGTTGGTGTTTTGTAAAGAGTAGCTGAGAAGGAGTCCAGACTGAATCATGACACCTCCTTCAGCTATGTCATAAATAGCAATGTACACCCATATATGTCCTGAGTCAGGGCCAACTGTACCTGACTGACAATGCCGACATCCTGACAGACAGGCCCATATGTACATACCCACCTCCCACTGACAATAGTCCATATCAGCATACCAGGAGATATCACATGTAGAATGGATGAGCAGCTAACCCCACTGCCAAAAGCATGGCAGCAGGTGGAATACATTGATTCCCAATATGTGTCATGCACAAACTACAGAACAAACAGATCATGCACCTGAACAGTCAGCTGAGCCTCACCCCCTACACAGGATGTGGAACCATTGAATGTGTCACAGCTACATATGGCATTCCCCACATGTGTTGGTGCACAGCACACCATGGGAAGTCAAGTCCAGTACACCTATGAGGTCTGATCTGCAAGGTCATGGAGTCCATCATGGTTGTAGTCATAAAAAGAGCTATTGGAAGCTGACATACACACAACCCTACCAACTGTGGTATGTACATGTGTGGATCATGGTTCCCAAACATGCTAGACTGTTTGCAAGGCAGCCACCCAGGACATACATCAATGAACACATCTACACATGTGTCCCATAGACTTTGAATAGTCCTTTATCAACATCCCAGACACATGTAGTATCCACCAACAAGCTGTGCATAAATATGTGTTGACATATGACGGAATGTCAATGTGTCCACAGATAGATTACACAAGGTAAGAATTCTGAGGTCTTGTTCAAGCTGTTGACACCTGCTGACCCACATGGACCATTCCTGGAATGGCATAAAACAAAGTGTACACATATCACCATGTCCAGTCTGATGATGTCACCATCCTATAAATACAGCAGGAGAAGGGAAACCAGCCAGTAAAGCAAATTGCGCGCCGTGTTAATGCATCTCTTTCCAGTATCATAACATAGTTAGGTAGGGGTTTGAATCCTGCAAACAGTGTGTGTGTGTGGGGGGTGTGTGTATGTGTGCAATTGTCTTTGAAAGGAGTGTCCTTTTTGGAAACTGTGAAAACACACTAAAAGAGGTACATTCCCCTTTGGAAAGTCTGATGATGTCACCATCCTACAAATACAGCAGGAGAAGGGAAACCAGCCAGTAAAGCAAATAGCGTGTCGTGTTATTGCATCTCTCTCTAGTATCATAACATAGTTAGGTAGGGGTTTGAATCCTACAAACAGTGTGTGCATAGGTGTGTGTATGTGTGCAATTGTCTTTGAAAGGAGTGTCCTTTTTGGAGACTGTGAAAACACACTAAAAGAGGTACATTCCTCTTTGGAAAGTTTCATGATGTTACCATCCTACAAATACAGCAGGAGAAGGGAAACCAGCCAGTAAAGCAAATAGCATGCCATGTTAATGCATCTCTCTCTAGTATCATAACATAGTTAGGTAGGGGTTTGAATCCTGCAAATGCTGACTGTGTGTTACACTGTTGGTCAATGCGGTGTGGGTTTTGCTTTCACCATGGTATGACATAGTATGATGACAGCAGTAAGTGCATTGCACACATCAGGTATCTTCTTGGCAAATATATATGTGTACATGTCCCCTCAATCAGTACATAGGACTGAAGCCTGCATACTACATGAATACATTTGTTTCCATTAACAGGTTGTGCCGCTGCTTCTCAGATTGTAGGTCACATATGTATGTATGTGACATGGCCGTCCACTGTCATGTTCTGTGGCCAAGGTCATCTGTGGCACACACACCCATGACAGTTACTTAAGAGTAGTGTGAGTGAGGGTATATGCCTGGGGTATATGTCAGACATGGTCATACACAACAAAGTCTGCCAAGAATAGACAGTCTTTATAGGTGTACGACTACCTTGTGGATATGCATTCAGGCCTCTAATGTCTTATGTGATACACCTTGAGACTCCACAATACCTATGGATATGTGGATATCAAGGAACACATGGCATAACATGGGTCTGTATGTACACAATGGTACCCAACATACATGTTGAGGGCTACCACCTGTGTGGTACTGAGGGGATAGTATGTATAGTACATGAAGATGACTATGCCATAGTCGGCTTACTGCTGTACAGCATGTATCAGACAACAGGTATCTGTCTGTATGATACCCTTGTGTAGGATATGTGTTCCATCCAGGGAATGCATTGTAGGCCAATCCATGCATTTCCAGATTTGGATGGACACATCCCTAGTGTGTCTGAATGTACCTAAGGGGGTTATATGACACACAGGTGTGGTCACAGTAATGGGTGGCAGTCATTACCACTGGTTAGTGTTATAGTGTAGCACCGGAAGGATCCAATTGATACTGGGTTCCCTACTACTGTGTGTCATTTGTCAGGACATCATCCAATGATTGCTTATAGTCATGCTGTTGAGGTCGTGTATACTACCAGACCACAAATCATTAACAGATATTAACGGTATCACCCACAGCATAGTGTCAACCCATGTCATACACACGTCTACCCATTTTAGTACATAACTGTAGTAGAATGCATACTGGCCATTGAAAGATGCTATGAGATGTTAACAATGTTTACAATAGGGTATGCCACACGTCCCATGTGTCCACTATGCATGTACATCCAGACAGTGTGCACCCACCATGTTCACAGATGTACACTTGCTAATCTGTACTGCACACATCACACACGTACTGTCCACTCACTAACACATGCTGGCAACACATCACACATCAGCCAAGTGGCATATGAATGGATAATACATACTCAGACCTAACAGTGGTGTAAACAATGCTACATTGACAATCAGAGCTTTGATGCATAATGTCTGCTCAGATATACCTACAAGGATGTAGTTACACTTCTTTGTTGACAACTTGCTATTATTGCTACGCTGCTATTTCTTTTGGGTTGGTGTCTCCAACTGCCTCTGTTTGTTTTTTTTTTTATTCTGGTTGGTGTCCCCAACTGCCTCTGTTTGTTTGTCTGTCTGTCTGTCTCTCTCTCTCTCTCTCTCCAGTTGCTGCAATGATATTATTGCATGTGTGGACAGCAAGTACAGGCTGCTTTTGTAGGTATATGCACATGTGCATGTGATGGCCTCTGCACCAATTGGTGCTCACCATTTAGTAATTGCATGCAGCCTGCTGTGTGGTAATTGCAGTTCTCACTGTGATTTCAGGACACTGCTATAAAATGATAGGTTAGGTATGCATAGGCCTTTCAGTTTAGCAAGGTGGGGACCATGCTTGTTTGCTGTGGAAACTGTTGTGTCAGTCAGAAGGTTGGTATATGTCTCATATCTGAGGCTGGGTTGTAGCCAGTGAAATGCATGTTGTACTGAAACCTGACTGTTGCTTCTTCCAGTACACTCTTCTCAGTGTGTAAGTTTACTCACACCTCCTAATGCTAACATTACATTACATTACATGGGAGTATGTACTTTCTTTTGGGATTAGGGAATTAACTGGCATACAACAGTAGTTATTGCAATGTATTCCTATGGCTTTTCTATTTTCCCTTTACATTCACTCCTTGTAATGCATGTTATATTTCTTTATTGCAATGTATTCCTATGGCTTTCCTATTTTCCCTTTACATTCACTCCTTGTAATGCATGTTATATTTCTTTTTTGCAAAGTATTCCTATGGCTTTCCTATTTTCCCTTTACATTCACTCCTTGTAATGCATGATATATTTCTTTCAGCACCAAGTTATTGTATATCTGCTGTGGCTTAGTGGTACATCATGCAGACTAGTGAGTCCAAGGTGTGGGGTTTGAGATTGTCAAGGGTATTTTATTTTGCTGCTGAGCAGTACAAGGGCCTTGTCATACAGAGTGACTAAGGCACTTTTAAGCAGTTGTGAGCTGGTTTGTGTGGGTTTGTGTGGGTTTGCGCGACGCTTAGCTGAGCTTATTGTATTTTAGCAATACTAAGCTAAGCTTAGCTTAGCTCATTTCATGTTAGCAATACTAAGCTAAGCTTGGCATAGCTTATCATATCTTAGCAATGCTAAGCTAAGCGCACACTTGCGCACAGTGGTGCAAACCCGCTTACTACTGTTTACAAGTGCTCACTCCCGCTAACCCCCGCTCTCATGTTTTTGACAGAAAAGTAAATGGGGAGATAGGAATGTGGTGATAAAGGGTGCACAAAGAGGGGAAGACAGTAGGGAAACCAGCTTGGGATGTACACGATGGGTGTGGAGATGTTCCATAGCTGCCCATTTCTTTACCAACAACAGCTGTGCATATGTATGAAATTTGGTGTGAAATTTGAAACCTTCCACCCATGAGAGAGGGATGAGGACAACAAAATATGTTGTACTGCCAATTAGAATTATCAGTTTACATGTCCAGTAGACATGTGTGCGAATTGGTCAGCTATGTATGGGGCGTGATTTTTTTGTGGCGACAGATTGCCCTTTTTTTATTTTTTTTTTCAGGTGAGAGTGGAATGTGAGGTAGAGGAAGTAGGTATATTTGGGGAGGTAGGTTAGGGAGGTAAACAGACAAGACAAACAAGATGCATACAGGGGCGGAGTTTGACACATGGGGTGGGTGAACACAATTGACGGGGAAGGATGTTTGGAAATCGCAAGCCCATGAGCCCACAGATGGTAACAGTGGAACTGAGATCCCCACCCATGGGCAGTCACCACTGCACCTTCACAGCCTCGAGGGTGGCTGTGCTGGGGGCTAAGTAGGACGAGAGGGTGCCCCGAGAGATGCGTCACTCTCGCCTCATCTAGCATAGGGGATCAGCGACTGAACGCTGGATCTCCCTACGCACAACAGCCCGGACCCTGCGAAGGGTGACGGGTGCCCTTCTCAGCCCACGCTTGCACGGGGGGATGAGCCCTATCCCCTGCAGCGCTTCCACCTGAAGGTGGCACAGGACCAACGGAGGAGGGGAGCCCGGGCTGGGCACCGGAGCTGCTGGTGCCAGGTGCACTCGCCAACTGAGGAGGGACAGGTGGGTCCACTGGGACCGGCCTTCCCATACATTCTGTGATTAGGTGTGTTTAATTACAACATAAACAACAGCATTCCAGATTAGTTGTAACAGCATGCAGTAATATTCCCATTAACCCAACACATCAAGGTTCCAACAGTTGAACAGCAAGCATAACACATGCATATATTGAATGACAGTGTGTATTCCAACAGCATGTATGGATGTTTGGTAGCAACAGGCCACCATGAACGTGGTGATTGAGCAGGGCACATGCATCAACATCAATGCAAATATTTATAAAACAATAGGACATATGTCCTAACAAATATTTAAGGTTACACATACCCATTGAGGTGTGGAATTGCATGGTTTATGCACATACGGTAGGGTGTAGAAAAAAACCTCAGTTAACATCGTATAATGACCTTTTAGTCTACACTACATTCCCAGTGACTGCAGTTGTATATCTCCTACCTGTATTATTACACTTGCCACCATACATTAGGTTGTGTCATGGGTTTGGCTACTTCAATATATGCCTGACTCATATCTGACATACTAACTGTCCAGGATTCAGGTGTTACTGCTACATATTTCTTGTTTGCATTTATATTTCTTTATCTACATATCTGGGATGTTTTCACATGACATTTTCACTTTGATTTGTACAGAACCCTGCATTTCTTAACACACACTCACATTTCTGGTGAATAATTACATGCTACATGTGTGCCAGGTTTACTTATTCATGCCAGCCAGTAACTGACTATTGTGGACTGTATATATGTTTCACAGCTACTAGCACTTCCATCACCCACTTTATATGGGGCTGCATAACTCTGGGTTGCCAGCAAGTTTGTATAATGCAAAGGTACACCAACATTTCAGACTCTGTGACACAGACACACTCTGGGTTTTAGACCTTTATTAATGACATTGCACACTTTTCTACAGGCTCACTCCTTTATTTGTTTTAACGGTGTTTATGGCAGACATGTTCAAGACATATTATACCTTTATTAATAGGTTAGAACAATCTTTTTTCAGGCTCACTCACTTATGTTATATGAAAGTGCCTGCAGATATATTATTCCAGACATATGTTACCTTTCTTAATGGGTTACTACACTCTTTTTCTGCCTTTCTGACGTTTTTATCTGGCAGTACATGCAGAGGACTTATTCAGGCAATTCTATGGCTGTTTTATTGGACTACAACACATTCTTCCATGCTCTCAAAACATATTTTATATAACAATACATGCAGAATAATCAATAACCTGCCTGGTGGCGCAACCTTAGCAGCCTATCAGCATAGGCTTGCTGATTCGTAACACGGTCACCTGCAGCTGTAAAGTAAATGAAGGGATATTGAAACATACCTATCCATTATACATACTCCATTATCAATTCTTACATACTGCATTCCATGGCTACATACTCAGTTGTGGGGCATCCTGCATCCCACGGGCCTCCTGTATCCACTGGTTCAGGTGGTCCTGCTTTCATCTCTTCAGGTCTGCATGGTGGTGATGGACCTGCTCACCAGTCTGGGGAATGCCTGTGGCACTGGTGAGGTCACAAGCTAACCGGTTCCAAGCCTCTGGTTTGTACTCCATCCCTTGGAACTGGCCCTGCAGGAGTCTTGACTCGTGATGGTGGACAAGGAGCCAAACCATGTATTTGGACTCCTCGATGCCCCAACGTTGCGCTCGGAAGCATGAACCCTCTCCTACACCTGCCATTCTGACTGCAAATGTGTGCTACAATCAGTTATGGCGAGTATTCCCGCTTATGGGGCTTAAATATGCTGTATTTCCTGCACTTTTTTGTGATTGGCCATTTTGTAAAATTCTCGGCTGACTGCAGACCTGCTTAGTAATGGTTAAACTACCATTCATAAGGATATGAATGTTAATAGTGGCTGCTTCTGTTATGTTGTCATGGCTTAGTGGTTCTATACTTTGATTATGATGCACAAGGTCCTGGGTTTGAACCTTGTCATTCTTTTACTTTATTACTGTCTAGACAGGCTAGGGGGTGTGGCTGCATTTAAGCAACTTAGCTCTACGTTGCTCCCCGTTGCCCTACAGTGTCCTGGTTGGCGCGACGCACACGTCCGTGCAAACACATTGCTCTGGCTAAAGCGCTATTAAACTATGGGCACCACTGTTTAGCTGGGTAAAGCGCTATTAAACTATGGGCAATTCTGTTTAGCTGGGTAAAGTGCTATTAAACTATGGGTACCTTTGTTTAGCTGGGCAAAGCGCTGTTAAACTATGGGCACCTCTGTTTAGCTGGGTAAAGCACTGTTAAACTATGGGCACCTCTGTTTAGCTGGGTAAAGCGCTGCTTAAGAGCAGGCTATTATATATCTGGATCCTTTAAAAATATATATTTTGTTCACTGATACATTAGCCATTTCACTGCTTTTAATAATATTTTAATCATATATGTTTGGTATTATTTCAAATACTGATTTAAAACCTAAATAAGAAGGGGAGTGGTGGGAATCGAACTGTGAATGCCTCCTCTTTGTGCATACGCTCTACCATTACGCTATTGCTATTTGGATTAATTTGCATAAGTAGTTCTTATATGCTCTTCAATGTCACAATTGCTAACTGTGGTTAAGTAATGGGCACACCCGCGCAAACAAGCGCAAATACGGGCAGCTGTATCATTGATTTAAAAAAAATAACATTTATTTGTTACGTTTTATAACTGTGATGGTGGTTTACAGTGTCAGGGAGTGTGGTGTTGGGTTCAAGTACATTTGAGCAAACTCGCTCTTGTCTGTTGACACTATGCTTTTTAAAACCTTGCAGGGGCGTGGACTTTTAGTCTGCTCAGCAGTCAGACACGCCCCCTGGTTTCGTACTTAGTCCGTGTAAGAGTTACGGATGAGTCAGCGTGCCCTCATGAATATTCATGGCACGCTGACGTCAATCCGTTCAACTGCAGCCTCCAAGTAAGACTTATTAAGTCTTACATGGAGGATTAGTAAATCCGGGGGCCAGTGTTTTTTATTCAGTTGTACCCAGTGCTTTTATTCAGTTGCACCCAGTGTTTTTATTCATTTACAAAAACAGCATCAAAGAAAGACAAAACTAGAACTCCAATAATACACAGATTACAAGATGGAATATAAGCAAAGAAAAATCACTGAAGTATCTACTGATTGCTCATACTAGTCTAAGGATTCACAATACCTACATGCATGTTTTATCTGGCAGGAAATTCCAAAACCGTTACAAATACACATAAGGATAAACACTAGCTGTCAAAATCAGGCAAAACAGTACCCTGCTGCTGTATTTTCTATTGTCATTCCTTTGAAAAGAATGATGTGAGAGCATTTTAGAACTGTATTCAAGACGGAAAAAATATAAAGCACTGCATACCTGTGAAACATTCACAGTTATTCCCATTTATATAAATGACTTTGACAGTGATGCTTTTTTTCCTTTAGAATGTAAGGTACATTAAATGTTTTGTATATAAAAACTAGAGATTATTTAAAAAAATTGCTAGGCTGCATAATGCACTGGGAAATGGTGCCATAGTAAACTAATCCACAATGAAATGTGGCAGTAAGTCACTGGATATAGATTTTTCACTTTCATTTGGTATTGGCCTAAATGATTAGTGGTGAAGACAGTGGTCAAAATAAAATCTGACAGTAAATCATTTATTGCTTCTGTACACCACTGAAGATGAAATGCAGGAAGCAGTGGTACACCATCCTAAAGTGTCACATATGAATAGGCATGACCGGTGTGGCACCTTGATTCTTTGTTTTACCAACTGGCATTTTTTTAATGTATGAAATTCTGATATAGCTCTGTTAAGTAGCACAGTCTAAAATAATGAATATTTACATGACATCAAAGTAGGCATGTTATGAGAAAATATAAAATAATCAGCAGCATCAAATGAGCAATATAGCAAAATAATTTGAGCAAAGTTTCTTCTTCACTTCAAAGTTAGAATAAGAGATAGTCAGCCACATTTAACAAACACTACAAAAAATCTTAATGAAACATTTATACTATATTTCCATATCTGATCTCATTACTATATATATATATATATATATATATATATATATATATATGTATGTATATAAAGATTTTATTTATTTATATTTATTTATTGACTGACTTACTTATTTATTGTTTACTTTGTTAATCTTGGAGGTAGGCTGGTCGACCATTCTATTTTCATCCATGATCCAGACCTAAAGTATGGTTACCACTGTGGAGCAGTGAAATACATTTAACAGATATCACACACAATACAATAAGAGAAAATGGTTATAATAAATTAAAAGGAATATAATGGAGACAAGAATAGCATATGTTTTACAGAAGCCATAGAACAACATGTGCAGTGTATATATAACAATAATAATCATTTTATGACATAGACACTCAAAGGGCATGTATTTTCAGAATGAATACTCGGTGTGATGCCTGGATGTATGTTAACAATAATACCTGCCAGGGCTGGGATTTATACAGAAATTCAGTCTTGTCTAGCCAAATTTGGTCTTATGGGTGAACAACCACATTGGAAAGGAGAAAGTAAAAACTGCCTAATTCCTGTCCCTGAAAAGATAATATAGCTATTAAATTATGCTAAAACTTTTATTTCTTAAAATCTCTCCCTCATATAGCCTTAGACTTCTACTGCCCAAACTAAAGGATAAAAAGCAGCCAATTCACTTCCCTGACATGGCAGGAACACTATGGTGCATTTATTCACTACCTGGGGTAAAAGCTCTATCAACTCATTCGTTCCTCTTTAGAGGTGAGATTCAGATACCACACAAGTTTAGAATCACATGCAGGTTATCCCTCCCTGTCCAGCTTCATCCCACCACTGTCAGTGGCCTTGCTGGATGTCACTGCCTGTGAAGCTTCCTATGCAAGCCAGTGCGTGCTTGGGAGGGCCTACCATGGCTTGAATATAGCACAAGCCACCCAACACACTACCTGCAATGCTCCAACCGTTCTGTTGGTGTCATTAGTTTAGCACATCACATGGCCTTCATCACCCCAGGTAGGTAAACTGGTAATAGCTGCTCAATCTCAGTCTTACCTGTCCAGCTCCTCTAGTGCCCAATTTAGCAGTCGATATCGGGTCATCTGGATCATAATTATTATTCTATCCCAGTACGCAATCAAAAAGGAGCCTTTTTTTTAATATTTAAGTCTTTATGTAGTATTAATTCATTGACATTGATGTATTAAATGTATAAAGCCATGCGCATTTCAGCACTTGAAAGGTGTAACATTTCATGCAGAATAGCTCATTTTTCCATTGCAGAAAATGGACTGATTTGTTAAACTGTAGTTCTGTTTTAATGATAAAAAATTGTAAGAATTATGGCTTGTTTTGCCGTTCAGTACTAACACTCTGGGCTACACTTTGGCTTGATCAGCAGGGGTCTTCATGCTGAGGGGAAAATGTTATGGAGAGCAAGTAAAGATGGGACCTCATATGTGTGTCTGCTGATTTCCACATCTCTGAATGATACTTGGAAGCACTTTGTTGCTGTGAGTACTGTGGGTGGGAGTATTGTTGTAATGGACAATGTGCTAGGTGGAGTTTTGTGGAATTACCCTCTCAGCAAACTGGACGTCTGTGACTCTGTGACTAGCTGACAAAGGATGCATGACTACCAGCATATTACTGTTGATATCCCTATGCATTAAGTATTGTTTGCATTACAGGACAATGCAGAATGTTAACACATAGGTGCTGCAGAATCAGCAAAGAAGACAAACACGTTTACTGCACTTCCTTGTTCTGTGGTATAAAAAGTCAACAGAACTAGAGTTCAACACAAAATAGTACAAATCATTTAATTAAATTATACTTTTGAGTAACTCTCCAATAATCATTATTTTTTTCATGCACTGAAGGTGAGAACAAAGATGTTAGTATTTTGAATAATATAATTAATCCTAAAGATCTAAGCAAACAATTCAATTCTGCTTGTATACAGGTGCAAAGTTTCATCCATATGGTAGTAGATGCATGGAATATTCTCCCAAAATAAATTAATAAAGAGTAGCTAGCAAAGCTTCACAAATATTTATACATTTCTGAGTCAACATTCATTTGGAATTCTATTAAGCATTTGGCACTGTGACATCTTTGCATTCTGGGATTTGCAAACTAGTCTGACAAACAGATAAATCATTAAAGGGGTTGCATTTATATATGTCTGCTAATAACATGAAATGACCACTTTACTAGGACTACAATTGCTATCTGTCCACAAGTGTCTACATCATCCTCCTGTGGTGTGTGTGTGTGTGTGTGTGTGTGTGTGTATATATATATATATATATATATATATATATATATATATATATATATATATACATATATATATATAGAGAGAGAGAAAGAGAGAGACAAAGAGAGAAAGGTTTACAATCACCTTTGCAAACTACATTCAATCGAGAGAGACACTGTTGGAATGGACTTTTCCAATGGTTAGTTTTGTGAACCTAAATACATTGACTACACCACATCAAATGGTTAGTGTAGTTCAAGTATTTGAGTTCGGAATTTTGAGTGGAGATCATGGTTCAGTGAGGAACAGGGATTTAACCCATTTCCTCACTGTAGTGTGATCTTGGAGCTGATATATGTAATTGCAGGGAGTGTGGGGGTGCAACACCCCCACATTGGGCATGCAAGGGGGCTTGTCCCCTGCAAAATAGTAAAATACATGTACCGTTTACTATGGAATGTCATGGTACAGTAAGCTGCATAGCATGGGTGACTGACGTCACCTCCTGCTATGTCAAATACATCAAACTACTGGTGTCGATGTATTCAGTTTCGACCTGGCCGCAATTTCGCTGTTCCAGAGTCAGGACTTTGTGTCAATCATATGACTGGTTAACCTGTACAGTTTCAAGGTTTCAATAGTAAACCTATATATATTATATATATATATATATATATATATATATATATATATATATATATATATATATATATATATATATATATATATATATATAAAATTTAAAAATGAAATATTTGTGGTTATGAACATCAGTCCTGACTGTCGCATCTGTCCTTTCCTCATTATATATAATCTTGTTAGAATGTGCAAATTACTATAAAAAACACAAATTAGATCACACATTGTTGGAAAAAGGTAACCGTTATTTCTGAAATGATGACTAGATGGCTTGTGGTGGTGTTTCAGAAATCATTTTTTTGGGTCCAAACCTAGTGAAGAAAGGAGAAAGGCAAATTTTTGTTTATTTGTATCTTTCTTTTTGTGAAGAAGAAGACATTTTTCATTTTCTCTGAGAAATGGTAACCCTGAAGGTGATAACTTTAAAATCTAGTGTGTAGAGGTGTAACTGGGGAATGTAGAAGTCTAACCTTTGGTTAAAAACAGGTTTCAGTCAAATATCGTTTGTAGTCTTTTCATTTCGGTTTTGTGCTTTTCCAGTGAAATATTTTTCCAGGAAGTGGCTTGCTATCTGCATTATCTGGTAGATGTTGGCAGTTAGATAGCTAGTGCTTCTATTGGTCTATTTATGTGCCTTTTATTATTATCACTATTTCTATGTGAGTAAGACAGAGAGACCTATACAGAAGCATATTTATGAACACAATTATGATACAGAAAATAAAGTGATAATGATGCACTGTTTAGACACACTTTTCATTGTAAACAGTATTCCAAGTTGTTGTTTGTTATTCTTGAGCACTTGCTTACCCTACCCATAGGAGGCCCATGCGAACTGATCTGAAATTAGAGTAGAAAGAATGTTATTTGTCAGCTGCATTTTAAAACTGCTATATTTCCTGGGTTAACTGGAACATATCTATTAATATAGTGTTCAAAATGACAAGCTGCCAAATTTTGAACTACAACAAATGTCAAACTTCTACTGCACTGTATGTTTTTTGTCACTGCTTATTTGCTATTAATTAAGTTCTCTGAAATGGTGGGTTCTTATCTACTTATCTGACAAAATGTTTGTATCAGAATTTTGCTTTTGTAATTCAGTTGACGGAATGTTCTATTTGTAGTATGAACAATTTCATTTTTTATTTTTTATTTTAGTGAACAAATGCACTTTAAACCTAGGTAATGTTTTAGTCAGGTCTATATTAGAACATCGAAGTTTCACAACTTCAAATGCTCTAATATCGACCCCTATTCAGTGAACGCTGAAAATAGCGAAGCTATACCAGCTTTTAAAAGCCAGTATTGCATTTACGGCCAAACCTGAGCAATGTAGCATTCCCTGTGTGGTCTAAACTGTAGCAATCAGATTGTTACAGTTTAAAACATTTCTTTCTTTTTTAACTAAAACATGAGCAGTGTAGTGCTCTGTGCAGAGTATAAACTATAGTAAAGAGTTTGTTACTGTTTAAAAGGTAAAAAAAATCTTGTTTTTTTAATTAAAACTTGAGCACTGTAGGCTATAAACTGTAGTATAATTTGAAAAAATGTTTATTATTTTTAAATAACTAAAATGTGGGGAGGAGGCGGGTCGGGGGTAGGGCACATGTGTGAGATCTGATTGGCTTCTGGTGCAGGGGGAGGGGCATATATCTGGCCACTAGATGGGGACACAGTATAATGGGGATACTGCACTACAATGTGTGAGTGTAGTTTTCTATGCAAAGGGCCTTTCTCTTCACTAGATAACTGAAGGGGCGGGGAGAAACAACTTTGTGAGACTGGCACATGATACAATGGCTTGTGGCACTGGTGTATTTCTTTTTGGTTCTTGGGTTATCGATTCTGATTTCTTGGCACTGAAATCTCCTTTATTTGTGCATTCTGTACCTTGCTGCAATATGTAGCCTGAGCAGCAATAGTGGCCACTTCATGTTAAACTTTGTTGCTGTTGTTTAGTCATTTAGTCAAATATAACTCTTTGTGAAGTCAAAGACTTTAGAACACCAGGCCTGCCTATCAAGAGCTGCTTCCTTATGTTATTGAAAAAAATCATATTTATTATTTAAATAATGCATCCATCCATCTTAGCCTTTGCTGCCCCTTTCAGTTTTGCCTTTTATCTATTACAATATCATTGTATTCTCTAGTGAACCCTGACTCAGAATTATGTGGTTGATGTGTCTGAGTTTTAGTTTTACTATAAGGCTTTTAGTGAACAGCCTAGGACTGTTTTCTGTATATATAGTGACTGATTCAATATTCCTGTCATCCACAGAATTCTTTAAAGTTTTCTCCAATATACTAGTGCCATGGCGTAGAGATATGAAACCCTAACTATGGCCAGGTGAGCTATGTTCGATTAGTGTCTCAGGTGTCTCAGGTGCTTGTAGGGAAAGATGGATGCTCTTATCTTAGAACAAGGATGTTCATCAAGATGCTCCTTGAAGGGAGACAAGATCCATAGAAGGGAGCAACCCTCACATGGAATAGCTAAATGTGGGAGGGGGGAATGGGTATAGGTCATTAAATAAAAAATTATCCCCGTCAGAAACAGTTACCAGCATGAGCCTCCCTCAAGGTGGCTTTAAGATCTATGTTGGTTCAAGATCTGAGTCAAGAAAGTCTGGAGGTGGAAGGAGGAGCTGATAGACCTGACAATCGATGGGGGTACTGGGATAGCCAGAAAGCATGAAGCAAAAGGGTGGTGGTATTCCAACACTGCTGTTCAAAAGCTTTAATTTCTGGTGCCAAGTTTACTTATAGTCCATCCCTCACAGCCATATGTTATTACCGGAAACAAACACAGCTTCCACTTTATATACCTTTGTTAACAATATAATGTCTTTACTCTTGAAAATCGTATCTAGATTTATAATAACATTCCTTAAAAAAGCAAGTGTCTTGTAATTTCGTGGCTATATATTACCCTCTGAAGAGCTCGATCTTGGAGCCCAGGAAAATAAAATCTGATACTGCTTTCACTTCTTCACCATCTAATTGCAAATATCTGATAGGACTAAATGAAATAACTTTTTTTTGTTTTGTTATGTTTATGTTGAGCATCTTGTAAGCCTTTGCACTTTCTACTTTCAGTCGTATTGTGTTGCTCTAATAACCCTCAGTTTCACCCTTTAGAGTGGTATCATCTGCATGCCTGAGGTTGTTAATTTTAATTCCATCAGTTTTGATTCCATCATCTGACACATCTAACCCAGCATTTTGCATGACATATATTCAGTATATAAACTAAGTAAGGGGAAGATATGCAGTTTTATTATACTCCTTTAACAATCTTAAACCAACCTATCATTCCATAACTGGTTCAAACAGTCACTTCTTGTTTTCCATATAGATTCCTCGAGAGTTAACAAAGATGGTCTTGTATAAATTTGTCTAAGAACTTGTCACATTTTTCTATTGTCCATACAGTCAAAAGCTTTAGAGAAGTGAATAATCAGAAGTAAATATTTTTGTGGAACTCCTTTGCTTTCCCTATTGTCCACGGGATGTTAGCATTGTGATCTCTAGTGCCTTTGCCTCTTTAAAACCAGCATGTACATCTAGCTGGCGTCTAGCTCATTGGGTCTTTAGTATTACCTTGTTATTATGCGAAACAAATAGAACAAACTGATAATATGAGTACACTTTATAGCATCACCATGACCTTTTCCAGTCTCTCTGTGCCATGTTTTCCAAATTTGCAGGCAAATTCCATGCAGCACAGGTTTTTAGGATTTTAAGCAATTCATTTGGAATTCCATTATTTCTTGAGCCTTGTTATTCTCAAGGCCTCCTAGGGTCTATGCAATGTCACTCTTCAGAATGTCGTCTTGTTAGGGGAATAGGTGCATCAGTGGTGTTAGAATCCTTCATATATATATATATATATATATATATATATATATATATATATATATATATATATATATATATATATATATATATATATATATATATATATATATATATATATATATATATAGTTCTTGTGTATGCTCCTGCCACCTCTTCTTAACATCTTTTACTTCTGCTAAGTTCCTCCAATTTTTGTTATTTAAAGTGACATTTTTTACATAGAAATATGCCTTAACATCTTGAACAGATATCTTGTATTATCCATTCTACTGCCTTTTTCCATTTCTTTTCACCTCTCATTTAAATATGCCTGATTATCTCTCTCTGCTCTTCTGTAAAACTGCATTCAATTTGACATGTTTTCATTTTTGTTGCCTTTTGTTTTCTGTCTTGCTGGTCCTTTATGGTGAAGGGCTTGTGTGTTTCATTGAGGGTTCAGAGAGGTCAAACAAAGTAGTCCTATGGAGAAGCTAATAGAACGTCACTTTAATATTATAGGTTCATAGGCTCATCTGTAAGTACTAGGCTAGATGCCCTTGCACATTATTTTAAATGTAGCCAGTTTCCCTTCCTGTGCTTGAAATAACCTATCCCTTTTGGTTATAGATTGGTCTTACCCATTCCATGGTAAATAATTATATATTACCTCTAATGTGAATAACTGAGATCATACCACAGATAATTGTAGGGGACCTATGTATGGAATAAAGCACTGTAAAGAGCTGCCTCTGCCCATTAGTAGTACAGGGGCCAGTCCTGGGGTATATTTTCTGTTTTCCTTCCTTAGATCTAAGTTTTATTTGAATATAGACAGCAATTAACTTTGTTTTATGTGTATGAGGACTCTGTTCCAGGGCAGCAGTATCCTCTGTGAGATATACCTGTCCCTCAAACCCATTCTTTTGATATTGCAGACAAGTTTTAGATCCATAGGTAGAGTATTTCTGATGCCATTTGACTTGCTAATGTGCAGTAAATTTATCAGTACTGCGTCAGAGGATGCCTTGTATGCAGACACAGGTAACCTCTTAACAGTCTGTAGGGCAATGAGCATAGCAACAGGGCTTTGAGTTGGTCCATGTAGACAAGTTGTTTAGGCCTTGTGTCCTTTTACTAAGGTAAATCTAGGCATTCAATTTGTTGTATGTGTCCAGACAGACACATGCTGAAGGGGGCATTATATTCAATGATTAACTTAATGAGGGCTGAGTAAAGGAGAACGTTGACATCCTGAGATCCAGATACAATCCATTTGTTTATAAGCTGTGCAATATAGAAGGGCTTTCTTACAACAATGGCACATGTTGGTGAAAAGTTTGATAACTCTCCACATAAGTTCCCAAATCCCAAACAGCTGGGTCAACTCTTAGAGATGTATTGTTAGTGCAGTAGTTCCCTGGGGTACATGCCTTCCCAAAGTATACAATAATGCATTTTTGACATTTAGTTTCAGTCCTTGATTTTGGCACCAGTTATTTATTTGAGACAAACATTGCTGCAGGATGGATGTGTCATTTTGGAGACTCAATTAATGCTCCTAACTTGCAGTTATCTGTAAACCTAGTCAGCCAGAGCCCTATGCTATTGGCTTTTACTTCAGGAAAGTAGATGCCAAACAGGAGAAGTCCCTGCATGGAACCCTGGGAACTCCACTGGTGACTGGTCTCTTTGTGGAGGTAACTTCCCCTATTTTGATATCCTGCTTCCTACCTGTGAGCCAGTTATCAATCCAGTGGATGACTTAGAGGTTTATTCCCAGTTTATTTTAGCTTTTCTACTATACCTAAGTGAGGAATTGTGTCAAAAGCTTTAGCTAGGTTGAAGTATGTGGTGTTCCCCATTTTGCCTTCATCCGATAACTTTGGTGGCCTTTTCAAAAAAATCCACCAGGCTGAGTAAGCATGACTTGCCCTTGATGAATCCAAACTGAGATGGATCAAGTATATGGAGGTTCCTCATGTCCTGATTGACTAATTCCATCATAAGTCTTTCCATGATTTTGCAATATGAGGCTGGTCAGACATATATGTCTGTAATTGCTTGGGTCGGTGGAAGGTGTTCCCTTATGCAGGAGAATGACTGTAGCCATTCTCCATTCGAGGTTGAATGGTGTTGCTAGGGGTGTGGCTAAATTTTGCTTTATGTTATTTAAGATGCATCAAGGGGATACTGTCAAGACCTATAGATGCAGTATTTTTAGCTTTTGAAAGCATTTTTAGGACTTGGTCTTGAGGGGGGCCAGTTTCCGGTATATTTTGAGGGATAGACAGACAGAGGGGAGAAAGGGCATACCTCTCAACTGCTAAAATAATGAAATCTGGACAAAACAATAAATAATGAGTACAAATATCCAAAATAGGGATACTTTTTAAATATTGCTTTTACAAACTTAGAAAGTTGATAGAATGACAGGTTTTGCATTAGCATGAATTTTCTGAAGTGTATGAAGTCTGAAACTCAAATTTCTGCTATTATTTTCTGACCCTCAATGATTTGGCAGTGCTTTGTCAGAAAACACAAATTTTATGAGAAATAGGCTAAAAATATGAGACAAAGATCAGACATTCTGCAAAAATCTGTACAGTTGAGAGGTATGAGAGAGGGGTAAAGATAGAATTAAATTTATCAGCCAGTAGGTTCACTATAACATGGGTGGCCATGGTGGTGCAGCGGTTAGCATTGCCATCTCACAACAAGAAGTTCTCCGGTTCGATCCTCGGCTGGGGTGCCTTCTGTGCGGAGTCTGCATGTCCTCCTTGTGGTTGTGTGGGTTCCCTCCAGGTGCTCCTATTTCCTCCCAAAGACATGCTGTAGGTGGATTGGACACTCTAAATTGGCCCTAGGTGTGAGTGTGTTCCTTTTGTGGAAGGTTGTGTGCCGAGCTGGCAACTCGACACTGTAAAACTCCACTGCCAATCATGAGCGGACAGGTGATCCACTGTGGTGAACCCTAACTGGGAAAATGCCAGAAGAAGAAGGTTCACTATAACATCAGCCTCAGTGTAAGTAATATCATTCACAATCAGCTCAGTGCACTGCTGCATTGTGCTTGTGAGGTTAAGAACATAAATAAAAATGTCTTGTGATTGTCTTTGGCTTTGGTAATTATTTCAGGGTCGAACTTGGCTGTGGTGGATTTTATTAATCTCCTGAGTTGTTTGTTTATTTTAGTGACAACAGCTCTAACATTCTGGGAATTACTCTTCTTACTTTTGGTCAAAAGTATTTTCCTTTTATTGTAAAGCTTGCTGATATTATAGTTCACCCTGTGTTTTTTATGGGGTTTTCCCTGGACTTGTTCCTATGAGGTACAGCTGCATTTATGCAGCTGTTACATGCTGATATAGTATGGTGGTGTACATTTCTGCATATTCAGTGGAGTTAGCTTGGTTTGTCATGAATTTTAAGCTTGTTAATATATCACTTAGGAGTAGGTGGCTTGAATTAAAGAAATGTCTAAAGGTACCTTGGGTAGAAGGGATCTCAAGTTACAATTTTATTTTTGCCAAGAAAGTCCTATGGGCAAAAGCAACAAAAGGCATAGTCCCATAGGTATTAAAGTGTCCAGCACATTGGAAAATAATGGAAGACAAGTGAAATAACACTATATTTTATGAAATGGATGGATTAATGCAAAAAATGTCCATCTGTTGAAGTATTCACATATGAAAAGAATCACAGGGCTGCAAAGAACTGCACACCACTGGAGCTTGGGATATAAGAACTATGAACCAAGGTAAACTTGAAGTAGTTAAGGATAAGAAGACAAAAACAAACATTGACATTTTGGAATCATAGCAAACTAAAATGGGCTAGGATGGATAATTTTACATGAGATAATCCTTACATGTTCTAGTGTGGTCAAGAATCTTGCAGAAGAAATAGAGTAGCTTTCATACTTAACAAAAAGGTGGCAAAATCAGTGTTTAGTTACAATCCCAAAAAATGATATCATGATCACAATCAGATTGAAAGGTAAACCATTTAACATTACTGTGACCCAAGTTCATGCTGCAATCATAGAGGCTGAAGAGGATGAAACAGACCAAGTTTATGAGGATTTTCAACAACCCTTGGAGATAACACCAAAAACGATGTTATATTCACCATAGGTGTTCATAATGCTAAAGTTAGAAGTTAAAACAAGCATCTTATAAATGGTAGGTTTCGCTTTGAGTTGAAAACGAAGTGAGACATTGACAAGTAGAATATTTCCAAGATAATTCACTTTTCATTGCAAACATTCATGCATATAGCTATCACCAGATGGTCAGTACCAAAAATCAGACTGACCCTATATTTTGCAGTTAGAGATAGTTCTATATCATCAGCAAAAAATAAAATAAATAAGTAAATAAATAAAATAAATATAAATAAAAAGACCAGGAACTGACTGTGGCACACACCATCAGTTTCTTACTGCAAAGATTAAAATTAAATAAAAGAAAGCAGGAAAAGCATCTAGGCCAGGGAGATACAAGCTTAACAGTATTCCAAGTAAATATGTAGTGGAGGTGAAAATGGATTTAAGGGGCTTACATTGCAAATATAGTACCTGAAGAATTATGGCTAGAACATTTTTCATAATGTCCAGGAGGAGACATTATTAAATGTCCAAACTGAAAGAAGAATAAGAAGGCAAAATGACTGTATATAGATGTTTAGGAAGAAGTGGTTTAGGAAGGAGAGCAAAAGGCATATCTAACTAGGCAGTGTCAGTCTGGGTCTTGCCCTTATAAGGAAGGACTAAATACAACTAATATGTGTCCATTACTCTACAGATTCTGCAGTCATTTTGCAAGAAAAAGAAAACCTACAGAGTTATATCACCTAGTCATCCTAGCATACTTCTGACATCAGCTTACCATTTTTGCATGTATACAGTAGCTGAGCTAATGTCTCTTTCAGATGGGATGGGGGGATCTCAGCTGGTTTTCTCCAACAGACTGGAGGGTATTCCTCAAATTTTAGAGAACAGGAAATAGCCAGTTCTCTGATAGAACTCCATCAGGGCAGATATACCAGCAAAGAAAAATCAGAAGGCCAAGTATACTTCTCCCCTCTCAGGATGTGAAAAATACATAGAAAAACATAGCAAGAATTTAATTGGAGGCTATTTAAAGCCCTTATATCTTTGAAGCCTCCTCAGTATTTTCAAGCTGTACCTTCCACTGCTCACCTTCCTCTACCCCTCTTAAGAAACTAGGAAGTCTTCCTCTGAGAAGGAAGATCAGGAGTCCGATGAGGATTCACTTGCATATGCTTTACAAACCCATTCCCTTTTGGCCGTGACTTCTGATGAAGATGATACCCTTTCTCTTGACTCTCATTTTAAGGAGCTCTCTTGTAAAGATATGTTTGATGCTGTCATTAGGAATACTGTCTGGTAACATGCACTACCTTACTGATTATCTTTCATGTCTCAGTGCAGTGCAGTAGTTCTATCAGTGATCAATAGTATATGCCTGCTTTTAGTTTATTTTGATATGATTATTGGATTTCTCCCTCTCCTTGTGTGTGAGTGTGTGTGTATACATATAACTATATACAAATATGAATATATATATATATATATATATATATATATATATATATATATATATATATATATATATATATATAGATATATATATATATATATATATAGGTCTACTTCAAATGATCAGAGTGCCACAACATCAAACATCAGATCATCAATTACCAGGTGATCGAAGTTGTGGAACATTGAAAATAAAAAAAAAAAATTAATTGGAAAACAACAAACATCTTATTTCATGTTTTTGCATGGGGCAAGCCGCCTTCACTCTACACCCCCCCTGCTACTTAAATATACCAACTCCAAGATCACACTACAGTGAAGAGAATGGTGGATTTCCCATTGTCTGCTGTGCAACAATCTCCATTCAGATTATTCAGTGTTCCACAACTTCGATCATCTGGTACTCAATGATCTGATGTTCGATGTTGTAGCACTGTGATCATTTGAAGTAGACCCACATAGATATATATATATATATATATATATATATATATATATATATATATATATATATATATATATATATATATAAATTATTTGTTCTTTGTGCCTAGTGAACCCATTTGTTCCTCTGTGCTCTTGACATAGAAGGACATTAGGAAGAAGATGTAAGAGTGTGGGACAGGAGTTATCATTCGGTTAGAATATAGATGATTTTTTTTATATTTATAACAACCCTTCCATAACTTTCAGCTGACAACCAGTATATAGTGCTTGGCTTTGCACTGCTCCTGAGAATATCCACACCTCCTCTCCTAGAGTTCTTGGCTAGAGTGTATACACTATTTGGGCATCCCCAAGTCCCTGCGCACCAGATCTCCATACCAAGCCTTTTTAATTTCTCCAAATCTTTTGGGTTTCTAATAACATGATGGGAATGGAACACATTCCTAAGTCAAAGTATGATTAAAGTTCATAAGATTAGTATTGTTTCAATCTTTTGATGTCAGCCAGAAGTGTTCTTTGCAGCACCCACGATGTGCCCAGTAATGATTCCATCTGCAATTCATATGGAGTTACATATATCGGTAACTCCTACTACTATTGGGACTGTCTGGGTATCTTTCTTCTACATAGCTCACATTTTGGTCTGCAAATTCTGATATTTTATGACTTTGTGTCTCTCTGTACACAAGACACTGTAGCCACTGGGTGTAGCGATTTCAATGATCAATGCTACTTTTGTCTTCTTTTCATGGACCACTATATCTGGTTTTCTCATGTCTATCTTTTGAACTGTTGGTAATGAGTAATCCCATATGATGTAGACTTCATCATTGTTTATGATACTTGGTGGCTCTTGTTTCCAGTGTTTTTCAGCTACTTAAATACTATAATGTTTGCACAATCCTCAGTGCAACAGTCTTGCCACATTATTATGCCTTTCAGTATACAATCCTTCTGTTATTAGTATTTCACAACCAGCAAAAATATGTGCAATTGTTTCCAGTTCTGTTTTACAAAACCTACATTTGTCTATTTCTTCACGTTCAATGGACTTTGTAAACCATTGTGTATAGAGTCCACTTTCTTTGGCTGCCAGTATTAACCTTTAATCTTTTGGTTTGAATTTGCCTCTCCTTAACCATTCCTACATTCCATCCTGATCAATATGAGGTTCTTCGAGGAGTTTTGTCTACTTGCAACTATATTTATGCATTTTCCACATTTCTTGCCTTCTCATCTGATCCTTCACCTTATATTTTTTTCTTTTGCTTTTTGGCACATTCAGTTACTGCCTGTTTTTTTTTTTATCTACTTTTGGTTTGATTTCCATTTCCACTTGATGCTGATATGCTTCTCCTAGACTAAAGAAGGGAAGTCATCTTAGATTTATTCTCCTCATGTTTCAAAATGTTCACTATGTTTGGGTCTTGTGAGGTCAGCAGATAAGTATGCAGTCCCACAATTGCAGATCTATACATGTAATCAATTTCAAGGAGGCCCATATCTCCTTCTGAATGGGGAATATATCAACTTGGTATGCACTGATATTTATAAATCACTTGATGTGCAGAAAGCATCCTTCTGGTTTTACTGTCTAATCTCTCTAACACCTTTTTGGGCCAGTCAGTCACTTCAAAACTGTAAATTAGGACAGGAAGAGTAAACTGGTTTATAGCTTGAATTTTTTTCCTAGATGTCAACACTGTTTCCAGGATTAATTTAAGTCTTCTAAAATATGCCTTAATACATTTTATTTGTATTTGTTGATGTTTTATTGTTGATCCTTCATCAATTCCCAAAAACTTATACACTCCCTCTTTCCCAAGTTCTTTTATATCATATTCCTGTCCCAAACTGATGTTTTCTTGGTGCGGTAGCTTTCCTGCTTTAAAGATTGCTCTTTCACATTTATCAAGACTAAATGGCATTCTTATATCATCTGAAAAAGTTTTGACTACTTACAGTTGTGCTTTCAGTTCCTGGTCTGATGAGCTATACAATTTTAAATCATCGACAAAGAGAAGATGAGAAGTCTTTACACTGTGTTGCTTTCTGGGAGCCAAATTATAGTCATCACCTAATCTGTTAAGCAGACTGCTTAATGGGTTAAGGGAAAGGCAAAAGAGCAGCAGTAACAGAGTCACCCTGGAATATCCCCCTTTCATTTTTTTTTCTCTGGAATAATAATTTGTCCTTTATCATGGCTTAACTGCAAAGTGGTTTGCGACTGTTTCATGGTAATTGTGATGTAGTTTAACAGTGTAGGGCGTGTCTTATATATTTTTAAGCAGTCTTTTATCCATGAATCTGGGATACTATCAAATGCTTTTTTTGTAGTCTACTCATGCCATACTTCCCCTTTTTTATAGTTCTCCACTATTCTCCACTATGACTTTATTTAACAACAGATGATCCTTGGTTACACATGACTTTCTTTTATTACCCTTTTGCTCTATTTCCATAATTGAGTTTTCTTCTAAATGACTGTAAATTCTGTCGGCATGGATTCCAGTGTATAGTTTATACATTATCAGAAGGCAAGTTATTGGTCTATAATTTTTAGGGTAGCTTGCAGGTTCACTCTTAAGTAGGAGCATTGTTTTTCCTGTTGTTAGCCAGATTGGTGCCTGTTCAGGTTGTGCATATAAGTAGTTTTTACTCATGGCTAAATCTTCATGCAAAGATGTTAATACTTTTAGCCAGAAGTTAGGTACTACATTTGGGCCTGAGGTTTTCCAATTAGAGGCTTTTCTTGATTTTGTTTCAATCTCTCTGGTTGTTATTTCATCCCATTTCATATCCTGTCCCTTTGAACTTCTTATTCTTTCTTTTACTTCCATCCATTTAGCATCTTTGTTATGTTTCACAGGATCTTCATAAATACTTCTCCAAAATGTATCCATTTCTTCTTTTTTGGTTGTCTTTCAACTCATTTTACCTTGTTTCCCAATTCTTTCTAAAACTTTTTTTGGTAATCAAAAAATTGCTTATTTTGTACTTTTCCTTTACATTTATCTGGGCATCGTCTACGTTTTTCTGTCTGTGCTAATATTTTTAGTTTATTATTTGCAATAGTGCATGATAAATCCCAATCTGTTATAATGCTGTGCATTGCTTATATCATGTCTATCTTTCTAAATATTTTTGCTGATGTGTTCTCTCTTCTATACTCTTCTAACAGTGACACTTCTTGTTTTAATTGCTTTCTAGTTTTCACTATTCGGTACTTCCATGATGGCATTCTATTGATACTTCCATGATGGCATTCTGTTTCTTCCCGTCCTTTCTCTTACTACCCTGTGTTCTTGTGGTAGGACTTTATCTGGTATTAATTTGGCTGCACAGTAATATATCCTGTTTACATCTGCTACATCACAAGAATCTCTATAGACAGTCCTAATTACTGTGTTCATTTGTTTATCAAACTTCTACCATTTGGGGTTTTATTGAATAATGTCAGGTAGCATGTACTGTGCTTCTGATTATCTTTCATGCCCCAGTGTAGTGAGGTATTTCTAGCAGTGATCGACTGCATATGCCTGCCATTAGTTTATTTTGATATGATTATTTATTTCTCCATGTGTATATGTGTGTGTGTGTGTGTGTGTGTGTGTGTGTGTGTATATAAACATATATAAACATATATTAAAGTTTTTTTTGTCTATTCCTTCTAGCATGTCGAGGGATCAGTTGCTAGTGTCCTCTCCTGCTCAGCTGGTGAACCTGGGAATATTGAGGCAATGTTACAATTGCCTCATGTACACAGACAACCCTCTCCTCCTCCCACAAAACACAAATACATGCGAGAGATGCAACTATACGGCCAAACTGGAGGCTGAGCTCTCTCAACATAGGACTGGCAAGACCAGTCAGGAGGAGAAGGTTACCACACACACTATAGACCCAGTCTCACATAGTACCATTACAACCTCAAATCATACACATAAACACACAAAGACATACTCGAGGCTCTGATCAAAATCTACCAAAACAGCAGAGGCCACCAAAGCAGACACCCAAACAACCACCACCTCAGAACACAACACCTGCAACACATAGACCTCACAGTCAGAGTGTCAAACAGTCACAGCCCTTAAGGCCAAACACAATGCCAGACACACTAGTCATTGGTGACTCCATAGTCAGACACACTGGCGTCCGCTCACCAGACTGAGTAAGGAGAAGGTCACAGTAAGCTGCCTGTCGGGCGCTAGAATCCGCCACATAGCAAGCACTCAGGTCTCTCAACAGCAGGTACAAATATGACTCAGTCATTGTCACGCTGGTGTAAGCGACCTGAGGCGTACCTCCTTGGACTACATGAAAAGAGACATTGAGGAGCTCTCTGATTATGTAGCCCAGGCAGGTATGACCCTGACCTTGAGCAGTATCCTACCTTCACCAAGAATGATGCCACAATACGGAGATAAGATGATCAGCTTTAACAATTGGCTTAAACACTGGTGTCATTCAAAGGGGATCCAGTGTCTGTCTGCCTGGGATGACATGCTGGACAAGCCACGCTGCTTGAGGGGCGGCTTGCACCTGTCACCCTGGGATTCAGATATTGGCAAAGGCTCTTGCCACCCCATAGTGCTTTTTAGGCAAGGCTCAAATTCTAAACCTACCACCCTAGAACACAAAAGAGGAAAAAAACTAAGGGTAATGCTGCTCAATGCCAGAAGTCTAAATCTCAAAATGCACTCGAGGCCCTTCTCAGTATGGAGAACATTGATGTCTGTGCTGTGACAGAAACCTGGTTCAAGGCTCCTGAGAGCACCCCAGCGCTATCAGGTTTTACCTCATATCATGCGTTCCGGCCCCAAAATCCAGACAATACCAAGAAAGGAGGGGGGGTATCCATATTCATCAAGGACACCCACACCTCAAGACTGGTGGCAATGCACGATGCATCGGAGACCATCCAGGTGCAATTAACCATAGGCAAGACTGCTCTGCAAATTGTAGCATGTTACAGGCCACCCTCACAAACTCTGGAACCTCACATGGCCTTCCTGAAAACACTAGAGGGATAAATGTATCACCAAACACCATCATACTAGGTGACTTCAATTACCCTAATATAGACTGGGATCACTACTCAAGCCCAAACACCCTAGCCCAAAAGTTCCTGGAATTCATAAACTCAAATGCCATGGAACAACTAGTCACCATCCCACAAGAGGAGATAACATACTTGATCTCATCATCACGAACATGGGAGCACAATGTTCAACACGGAGTGTACCCCTCACTGGTGAGATCAGACCACAAACTAATCTCACTGGAGGTCCTCATCCCACCCCACCTGAAATAAAAAGACCACAGTAAAGAACTTCTCAAAAGCCGACTTCACACTTCTAAAGACTAGTGTGGTCTCCTTTAAGGCCCCGAGCCGGCGGAAAACAGTACTCAAGCCGCTGAATCACTTACAAATGCCTTCTACCAGCACCTGCAGGACTGCATGGATAAGGCAATCCCAAGCAAAACAAAGACTCTTTGTACCAAAGGCAAGCGTCCAGTCTGGTGGACCCCAGCCATAAACAAACTCTACAACAAAAGGAGGAAGCTACTACAAGATAGAGCAAAATCCTTAAAAGGTAAGACACCCTTGATCACTATAAGTAAAAAACTAAGAGCTCTCATAAAATCATCCAAAGCAAATTTCGAGAGAAAAATAGCTAAAGACTCAAAAGACAATCATAAGGCCTTCTTTAGCTATGTTAGAAACCTGGGAGGAAACTCCCAGATATGCTCAGAGCTAGTTCAAAATGATATTAAGATTACTGATCCTAAAGACATTGCCAACATACTGGCTGACAGGTTCAGTGCAAACTTCTCCCCCCCTCCCCAAAGGAGAGATATCTATACCAAACGATTGCAGCCCCCCAAACATCTCCAGCCCAAGTGAGAACTGCTCTCTCCAAAGCAAAAAACACAGCATCCATGGGACCTGATGGTGTCCCCGGCTGTGTGCTCCATGAACTCAATGAGGAATTAAACCCACAGCTAGGACAGCTGTTTAATCATAGTCTTACCTCTGGATACGTACCCAGGGAGTGGCGCACTGCAACTGTGGTACCACTTCACAAAGGCGGTGCCTCCACTGACCCTGGAAATTACCGGCCCATTAGCTTGACAAGCCTTATCTGCAAAGCCATGGAGAGGATCATAATGGACCTCATAAATAAAGACATAGGGAATTTGCAGACTTTGGATCCAACCCAGTTTGGCTTTGTCAAAGGCAGATCATGCCTTTTAAACTTGGTTGACTTTTTCGAAACAGTCACCAAAGCCATTGATGAGGGAAAGGCAGTCCATACAGCCTACCTCGATCTGGCTAAGGCCTTCAATACAATACCCCACTTGGGTATCATTGAAAAACTCATCAGCTTAAATGTCAACCTATACATCACAAGATGGGTTGCAAACTGGCTGAGTGACAGAACCCACAGGGTCAGAGTTGCTGGCGCCATGTCAGACTCAAAGCCTGTCACAAGTGGTGTCCCACAGGGCTCAGTCCTGGGCCCACTCTTGTTTGGCATCTACTTTTCTGAAGTACAAGCAAACACAGGAGGGTTATGGCTGACAAAGTTTGCAGATGACTGCAAACTGGGCGCCATAGTAGAAAACACATCTGACACAGATATCCTTCAGAAGGGTCTCACAGAAGCGGATAACTGGTGCCAGAGCCACGGCCTAAAGTTAAATGCCAAAAATGCATAGTCATACCCTTCGGGAAAAACAAGGTTACCCTAGCTACCAAATAGGTGGCAATCCACTGAGCACAGAAGAAGTTATCAGGGACCTGGGGACCCAGGTTGATAGTAGTCTGTCATTCGACACCCATGTAGCTAAAGTAGTTAGGAAGACCTTCTACATTGCCCACCTTATCATGAAGGGATTCTCATCTAGATCAAGGGAGGTCATAGTCTCCCTTTACTCATCACTCATCAGACCAATGATTGAGTACAATGCCCCATTCGAATGTATCTGACCCGACACTTGCAGCAGCTGGAGAGGCCACAAAGTTCCTCACCAAAAGGATAAAGGGTCTCAAAAATCTGTCCTATGCTGCCCGACTGAAAGAACTCCAGCTCTATTCAGTCGCTACGCTTGCTCAGAGGTGACCTTTGCCTAACATACAAGGCCATGTCAAACCCAGATTTGATGAATATGCTTCACCTCAAAAATCTAGATCCATCAGAGCCACAAGGCGGGAGACTTAAACCTTGACACGGCTATTAATAGGGCGTGCTGGAGGGATAGATTCATCACCCAAAGACTCCCTATGCTGTGGAACAAAATCCCGGTACATGTGAGGCAGAGCACCTCGATGGCCTTGTTCAAGAAATCTTGACCAATGGATGGGAGATCGCAGATATACCCCAGGGATTACCTCAGTGTCACTGCTCGACAGAGGCACAGCAAAATAATGGGTATAGTTCCCCATACTAAAGGGGTGGCGTAAGCCACAAAACGATGGGCTAGGCTTGTAAATGCCCTCGGGCAGATAGCCTAGTATGAACCTATGAACCTATGAACCTATATATATATATATATATGTGTGTATATATATATATATATATATATATATATATATATATATATATACAGATTCACTTTATATCCTCGAAATACTGAAATGTCAAAATTCAGTATTTCAAAGTTATAAAGTCGAATTTTTGAAACATAGAAAACTCAGAAGCGCGAAATTAAAAATCTCACACACCAGAGATTTTGAATTTTGTGCTACTACTGCACACACACACCCACACAGACACACACACACACACACACACACACACACACACACACACAAACACAAGCTCTCTACTACATAAAAGCAGAGGGGCAAGCCCCTATGCACCCCCATGTGGAGGGCAAGCCACCATGCACCCCCCCTGTAGGGGGCAAGCCCTCACCCCCCACTTAAATATTCTAACTCCGAGGTCACACTACACACAAACACACACACAGCACCACCACACAAGCTACATTCTGCTTGCACACACACATCACAGCAACAAAACACATTAACACACACCACAGCCCCTACCCAAATCCCTTAACACACACACACACACACACACACACACACACACACACACACACACACACACACACACACACACACACACACACACACTTACCTGAATGCATAACCACAGCGGAACTTCAGAAGAGCGAATTTCAAAACCTCTGATATTCAAGGTTTTGAAATTTGCGCTTCTGAGCTTTTGTTCTTTTCAGGATTCTACTTTATGGGCTCGAAATACTCAATTTCGACATTTCAGTATTTTGAGCTTCTAAAGTGAATCCATATACACACACACATATATAGATAGATAGATAGATAGATAGATAGATAGATAGATAGATAGATAGATTTTTTTTTTCTTTTGCCCCACCATAGCAATCCAGAAATGTCCCTAGTGAACCCATTTGTGCTTGGCTGTGCATAGCTGCTGAAAATATCTACACCTGCTCTACTAGAATTCTTGGATAGAGTGCATACACTATTTGGGCATCCCTAACTTCCTGTGTACCAGATCACCATACCTGGCCTTCTTTATGGCATCTCTGATTTCATAAAAACTAAGCCAGCTCCCTATTTTCAGGATGCATGACATGATCCAGGGTTCTTACTCCTACCCTTCCTCAGCTGGCACCTATTACACCCAGCCTGTATATCATACCTGAATTATGTAGTGAGTAGTCAAATATCCATCCCTTTATATCATGGAGCTGGCAATGTTGTCATGAAATGTCCTGCTTGTATCATACTTGAGTAAGCTTGTCTTGTATTGCTGGAAAGCAAATAAATAAAAACATAAATAAATAATAGTAATAAAAAAATCCAGTAATAGGTGAAAGAGAAACTGAACAGGGCTACTTTTTAATGATCTAATAACTGTGTAGGACTGATTCTTTGACTTGCATCTGTTGTCTTCTAAGCTAGGTCTGGCTCCACTGTGACCATGAACTTGTACAGTGTCTCATATTGATATTTAAGAGGAGATCTTATTACCTCTGGGAATCTTTCGGGTCATCAACAAGTAGTAAAGAATCATCAAACAACTTGTGTAGAAGAGACTATAAGAATGAAAGCATATTGTGAGAGAATAGCCGAGGCATGGAATAAACCACCAAATTATATTAATGCAGGCAGTAGTTTACATCTTTTTAAAGAATAGCCTGCCCACTTATTATGGGAACAACTGTTTTGGTATATTTGACAGGCTACATGGGCATTATTGCATGTGCTTGAAATATCTGTATGTATATAAGTATGCATGTATGAATAAAGCAAACAGCATGCTGCCAAATGAATGAATGATAGTATGGCATATATAATTTGGAGGTTATATCAATGCTATTTTAGTGTGTGCCAGTAAAAGCAAACAGTTATGTCATCATTATCTGAGCTCCATGCACTGTTGAGTATTGTATCTTACTATGGTCATAAAAAGTGTGCAAAGCTGTGTCTGATAGCTGACTTTCATGCTTCAAAAGATATTTGCCTACTGTGCTCTACGTGAAGCTGCCACTCGTATATTTTAATACTCTGCTGCATAAATTGAAAGACACTTTATGCAAACCTTACACAACTTTTTATTGCTATGATTTTGCACATATGAGTTGTGTTGGGAGGGTGGCCTAATGGTTAAGGTGTTTGCCTTACAAACACAAGGTTTATGGTTTGAGTCTCATAAGGGATAATTGGCTAGGCTTAAAATTGCTCGCAAGGGCAGTTAGCTTCATACTAATCTATTAAACATTTGTCTTCATCAGACACATATACTATCAGCATATTATTTTAATTTCAATCATATACCTACATGATGCAAAACTGTAACAAAGCAAAGAAGCCCAAATCGCATGTTCCTCTACTAACAATGGTCCTTTCAAAATCAACAGCAAAGCAGGCTGAAACAGCACATCTTTCATAAAGTGAATTACACTTTCCACTCTTTTCATATTACTAGTTTAAAGCAGATGTTGGCCTGGATATTCCCTTATAGCTTTTGCTTAGGAATACACATCCTATATAATATAAAATGTCTAACACATTATTTCACCAGTGTTTTCTGTGTTTTATTGTTTCCTGACCTGCAATTCATCACCTTCTACCCACAGGCAAGTCATCCTACTTGTTCTCCACATCCCTCTTGTCCCAAGGACACTTAACCACCTCATAGTGGTGGGATGCAGTCTACACTCCCCAGTGATGGTCTACCATGTGCTACTCCTACTTACAGGTCAGTGCTAAGTGAAAGATCTGCAGCCAGTAAAGAGGCTGTCACTCTGGCAGGCTAGTAATGTATGCCCTGACATATCTCTTCAGTGGTAATGGATGCCTTTGTTGGTGAAAGGATCTGAAGTGCTGAACAATGGTGTGTCTGTACTCAAAGACAGGCAGACACACACACACACACACACACACACACACACACACACACACACACACACACACACACACACACACACACACACAGACATGCACACAAACACAAATCTCATCTATAAAATGCAATGCCTGTGAGACCTGAGACTGCCATTCTTTCTAGACACGTATTTCCCACAGCTGCAACATCTGGTCAAAATCAAGTAACAGTAGCAAGGAAAATCAGAGCACCTGTCCCTCCCTCGTTAATGCATTAACTGACTCATTTCTCCAGAGTTAAACCAATAGTTTAACCCAGATCTGTTGGACTCCACAGTCAGAGCTTCATCCACTGTACTATGGAGAAAGAATATAAACACAAAAATTTAAACAAAAAAAAACACTCTGCTCTGTACCTTAAAAGAAAAAAAATCTGACATAATGTTAGTACAAATAGTGAAAACAGTTACTGTAAATATCCTGCAGTAGTGAATGAAAGTGTACTGGATTGATGCAGTTCTGGCCTATTTGGTTATGTTTCAGTAGCAACAAGTGCACATGGATTAAGTATGTTGTATACAGCTATCGGAATTTTCAGCTTTATCTAGTATAAAACCGCACTTCTTCCAAAAAGGTGATTGCTGCATGAAACAAATGCAAATGTGCTAGGCTGATAGGAAACTTATAAAAGAATTCCAAACTCACAAAACAAGTCAAATAAATCACTAAACAGATATAAATAAAACAAACAACTGAATATGAAAAAAAATAGATGTTTTACAGATAAAATAAAAAAATAATAAATGAATGCCCTTCTGCTAAGAAAAGCACTTTACTACTGTTCTACATCATTGTGAATGTGTGCATATGCATTATTTCAGAACTCTGTGGTCCACCACTATCATTAAAGCAACCAAGGAAAAAAATAGTATCCTGCACAGGTCTCTTAGAAAAGGACCATTTATGCAGTAACACACAGTGGGATGGAATGCACCTTTAATGAGCAAAGTCTAATTGGGGGACAATTTCCATACCTTGATTTACTGAAATGGAGTGGTTTATTATAAGTGGCGACTGCTGGAGGTGCTGCCATTTGCAGTGAGAAGTATGGATGGTGGTGCATGTATGTGAGCAGCTCTGGCCACAAAAAAAAAAAAAATAATAATAATAATTCAAAACTGTATAAAAACATATACATATGTACTCACTCACACACACATTAATTTTTGTAACTTAACCTAGTTCTATTAGAAATAACTTACTTGTTCAGTGGGAATAATAGTCCTCTCTATATTAACAACTGCTTATCATCCATGTGCACAGTTGTGATTTAAATCTAGATGCCTTACTCGACCTATTACCGATTCCCTATGCTAAGTAAACGTTATCATAGCTGCAGTTACAGATAACTGTTGGTTATTGCATTATCTAATGATGGGATAATAAAAAATAAAACACATCTAGTCTGTGACAGTCATAACTTGATATGGACATCTGAAACAGTGGGATGTTATACATTAAACATCATAAACCGCTCAATATCTCATCCAGTATTAACGTTTGCTCTCTGACATAAAATCTCTGCCTTTTACTGAACAGAACCAACAATTCTGCAAATGGTAAAAGCTGAATCATAATTTTTTTTATTGCATTAGTGCATGGATTCTTTATTGCACTGCTCTCCTCATCTTATTTGAAACACTCTGAATGCATGTTGCATGCAGCATGTTGAAGGTTAATGTTTAGACAGGTATTTTGAGACAGTCTGCTAGAAAATCAATAATGATGATTAAAACTCTGAGACGTGAGAGAAGGCGCAAAAAAAAGTCTGCTATTTTGTACTGCAAAAGATTTCCAATAGTAAGAGATGGAGCACAGGTCAGAGAGATCCAAGCACTGCATACACAGCTGTTGCAGTCAACTTGTTTCATTCTCATTTGATACTAATTTTTATTGAGTGAAAACCTCCAGTACAAGCAGTCCCTCAAGTTTCAGTCATTTGTCCAATCTGGAGACATATAAAATCGAAAATAGATTTTTTTCCCTCTCTTGGGATGTATGTTACAGCTATGCTTCTGCCAAGTAATCCAAAGTCATTTACTGCTTTTGTTGACTAGCCATCTAAATACTTCTTCAATAAACACTGAATGCATATGCTGCTGCTTTATAATATTGAACAGACTTTGATGTTTTCCACAAAACAATATAAACTCTCATATTTATATTACATTTTTCTTACCTAATAAATTCCTTTTAATATTTAAGTTTTAAAGTTCCCACAAAGTATCAACATAAACTTCCTATCAAATTCATTTAAAATAATTTTTTTCAAGAACACTGGTCTTCTGCTACGTCATGAATTTTATGCACAAATGTTCTACTTAACATTCATTATGCAGTATCATATTGAAAAGAATTAATAGGTTTTGTGAAGATGCAACAATAAAAGTGCTAGGTGAATGTAAAATTCAGAAAATCTCCCA